>NW_024582394.1:288845-359507 GCF_018398535.1 Haplochromis burtoni
GTATTGCAGACCAATAGAAACCAAAGTGTCTCTACTGTAGCGGATTTGTGTGTTTTGCATGATGCCCATGCAAGATTATCGCAGATATAGCAAAAAGTGACGAAAAACTGCAAAAAGTGGAGAAGTTAGGGCAGAGCATCCAGCACGGCAGCCGACCTCACCGGCGCCATGTTATGTTTTGGTTTATTTTTGAATGATGGATTGTTCTTTATGTTTCTCTGGTGCTTTGTTGGTTTTTATGATGAATCTGTGTTTCAGTTATTCTGGTATGTTTCTGCATTATGATTAAGGTTCGGGTTGTATTTTGTTATTATCGCCAGTTTAGTTCAGTGTCTAGTCTGTCTCACTCCGTCAAGTCAGTGTCCTAGGAAAGTGTGTCGTGTTTCCTGTTTTACTTTGAAGGTTCATGTTTCTGTCTGTTGTCAGTGTGTTCAGTTTTACTGCTCCCCTGTCTCGTTAGTCTAATTTCTCCCTCCTGTTTTCCATTCCCTGATTACGTCCCTGTGTATTTTAGCCCTGTGTTTGTCCTTGCTCATTGTTGCGTCGTACCATCAGATTATGCCTGTGTGTTTCTGTTCTCAGTATTCAGTGTTCACTTCATGTTTTGTCTTCATGCCAGCAATAAAGCTGAGGTTTTGAGTTGTATTCAGTGTCCAAATCTCGCATTTGGATCCTCCTCTCCATCCGCCTGCACACAGAGCCCTGACAGAAATTTAAAAAGTTTTGTTTTTTAGTTTCTTCCCTATAAAGTAGAGGGGGCTTTGATTCTTCTTCATCAACAGATAACGTTTGCCTACTTCAGATGAAGTCATAAACATTAAAATATTTACTATTACAAGAAATATAAATGAGGACTATTTGATATTTAGGGAATTACATTTATTTACTTTTTGCCAAACTCCCAGGTCTGTATCATAAATGCCTCCCTAGTATCTGGTTAGATCAGGTTAGACAGCTATAAACTGCTTGCATAGGCAGACAGCAATGTAAATGCAAATTGCACTGAGGTTGTTCTTCTTGCCTTTAATTCTGTTTGATTAATTTATGATTAATGAAACATATTAAATTAAACTATATATAAATGATGGACGTAGCCTTTGATGTCCACCACCGATTTGTGAAGCTATATATTCAGGGTTTTTTTTATGTGTGTGCGTGTGTGTGTGTGTACGTGAATATGTGTGTGTGTATGTCTGTGTGTGTGTGTGTTCCTGTCTAGCTATCTTTGTGAGGACCGAAATCTGCATTCTACTATACTTGTGAGAACCAACAGTCACTTGTGAGGACACACAACCCGGTCCTCACAAATTTGAAGTCATTTTTGAGGCTCAAAATGTGGTTTTAGTGTCAGGGTTATGTTTAGGTTTAGGGTTAGGCATTCATTTTTGGTTAGGGTAAGGGGCTAGGGAAAGCATTATGTCAATGAAGGTCCTCACTATGATAGCTAAACGGGGTTGTGTGTGTGTGTAAAGTTTGACATTTTTGAGAGACTGCCTCAAGTGGCCATTAGAAGAACTGCAGTATTTAACTCTTTCTCAATGACTTCACTTTTTATCCCTGAGTGCCTGTTGGCAATATGAACGTGGAGAGAGCAAGGACTCATGGGATTGTTAATATTTAAGTTAAAGAAATTAGACAAGTTACTCTGCAATTACTCAACTACTTTTTAAACTGAGTATTATATACTGAGTAGTATATACTGAGGGAACTACTTGCACAGTCCCACCAACCTTTCTGATAACACTGTTTTATAATAATACATTTTTCTGAGGAAAATAGTTGCATTTTTTTGTTTTCTTGTTTTTGTTTTTTGTTTTAATGTGAAAACACCCAACAATACATTTTAGAAAATGTTGAGTGAGCTTAGTTCATTTGTGTCCAGTGTTTTCTGTTTTTGGAATAAGCGAGAGGAAAATTGAAGTGTTTCCCATACATTTGTACTGTATTTTATATCTATGAAAAATCTTTGTGTCTCTATCTGGACAGCAAAATTGCACACCCTGTTTGAGGAAAGGAAAAAAAACACTTTGAGTGCCTGCAGGATCACTCAGTCAGTCTCAGCGATCACTGGAAGCCCACAGCCCACACAAAACATTTACAGTCCTGCAGAGAACAAAGCAGGCAGCCAAGTAAGAAGCACATGAGAGGCTCATTAGCGTTCCAGTGATTGACCAGCTGAACTCTACTTACCCTCACAACTTCCTTAATGTTTTAACTGCTGTAAATCTGTTCTCCTATGTACCAATATCACACATTTGGCTTCTCTGTGATTCCAACAGGACTCTTTTCATACGCCAAATGCAAAGCAAGACTCATAAGCAGAGTCAAATGAGATGCCAGTGTTCTCAAGGAGGGAATCTACCTGATATGTTTCTCTTGAATTTTCTCTTGAAGTACCTACTTTCTGAGTGTGAGGATCATTGAAATTCCACATTTGATTTCAAAAGTTTCTCTGCCCAGATTTGGACTGCCTGCCAGGATTTATAGCAGATTAACTTTGAAAGTGATTTAGCTCTCAGGCTCTGCAGTCACTACCAGGGCAGAAAAATAACTTTTTCTCATCCTCTATCTCCATCCTCTCTGGCTCACATGTTCTCACATTCGCTAAATACTCCAAACATGCAAAATATGAATTGCTTGTATGCCAGTGACAGTGAAATGATGAGTATAAGTTTAATATTAATAAGAGATTTGGGCATGGAAATACATTCACACGCAGGTCTGCAGAGGAATCAATTCATCTCATCGCTTGCACACAGCTTAATGTAAGCATAGCCCGCAAGCATTTCTGACATTCCTCCATCCGTGGTAAATGTGTGGTGCTTGGAGGATTTAGTGAGAAGACACAATACGCCAGCGTAAGTTCAAAGCACAGTGTTATCACAGTTTATGTGTATGGATAATATCTGAATGAAATGGATAACAGCCTCATAAAATGGATGGTGGGTGATGAATTATGTCATCACAACATGCAGCCAACAAATTTACACAAGGATCCATCTCCGTCTTTATCTGTCATCCGGTGGCACAGGAACACACTCCTGTTATCTGCTTGGCATTTGGAGTCATTGCCCTGTCTAATGAGTCGGGGATATCGGACCAGTGGCTTCCTACGGAGTTGAGAAGGAAGGCTGTAGACGGGAAGTTTCTTCTTTGAAGCCGCTTTGAACTTAGTTTGGCAGCGAACTCAGAGGCTTGTAAATGTAGCGACTGAGATTTGATTGATGGAGGGGTTTTGAATGATGATACAAGTCTCTTTGAAGTCTTTTTGTGCTGCAGTTTAATGCATTTAATCTTGCATTTATTCATTTTTGTTCACCCAAGGGCACTGTAACAAATTGAAATGTTATTATCATATACTTGGGCTGCTATACCTAATGTGTTAGTGAATAATTCATATGTATACAAGAAGCAACAAGGGGTAGCTATTCTCACACATGTGCTTTTCTAAACCTAACAGTCGCACATGTGAAAATGCAAATAGTCAGATTGAAATGACCTTTAACCTGCCGGCTCCCTTGTGCAATTTTTTGATTGCGCGTATGTAAGAACAGAACAAGTGTAAAATAAATTCACAGTTAGTGGGTGGATGTCACGGCCTCCTGCATGCTTCATACAGGCAGAGCCATCACCTAAACCAAAGTATTTTCAGTAGAGAAAACATGTGAAGAGCATTCTCCCCTGCTGCGTGCTACTGTACATGTGAAAAAAGGGCAACTTTAGATGTCATGATCTGATTCACTCGATATTACCGTGTGAAAAGAGAAACCATGTTCACCGCCTAAATTTGTCAGCCTCTTGTTTGGCCCTAAGCAGTGAGTGCAGCTGCTGCTGGAAATTACCAAATCATATAACAGAAAAGTTGTTTTTAGAGGAAATTGCTAAAATTCTCTGTAGCAACTAAGAGTAGCATATTTTTTCTGGATTGTTAGTCAGTTAATTTGGGGGGGGGGGGGGCTGCTGATTAGCAAAAGCTACAAGAGCACAGAGCTTTTGATCATGTGACCAAATCTTCATCAGGTGTCATGACTGATGTTATGTTTAATTTTTATTTATTTTTTATTCTGTAGGGAATTCTTTTCCACATTGACTCAAGAGTTTAGATTCAAAATCACTTGTTGACCTTGAAAGCAGCACTTGACAAAACAATCTCAGCTGCACTCAGCTAGCTGTTCGGGAGATTTCAACTGTCAGTTTTAATTGTAGGTTGGGAGTTTAATTTCTATTTGGCACCATCATGACTGCCGTAGTGGTGGCTGAGTGCTTTTTCAACCCCGCATTCCATTCACAAGTCATGCTATCTGGAATTATTAGCAGTTAAGTGCTCAAAACGTAAACATTGTTTGCCAGTTCGATAATTATTCTATCAAGTATATATAGTCAGAGGCTGGTAGTAGACTTCTTGAAGCTAGGTTGAGCTGAGCATGAAATCAGCAACATGCTTCATAACACACAGTCACACCTGAGAGCTGCCCTGAGTAAGCACAGTTTTTATCTACTACTCACCATCAGCCCAGCGAGCACAAAATGGGAGTTAAGTTCACCTTAGTGGTGGGTAATGAGGTAAGAATATGTCACTCAGTCAGTCATACTCTGTAGTGTTTTTTGCTTTATCTTGTTTTGTCTTTTTCTGTTTTTCTTTCCTTTTTTGTGGTTGAACATATTTAACTGGAAGATTTGTATTAGTAAAAAAATAGACAGCCTTTACAATAACAGAAAAAAACGAGGAATGAGAGTGGAATATAAAACAGACTCAACAATATGATACAGAGATGGGCGCGTTACTGTAATCTGATTACTTTTTTCAAGTAACGAGTAAAGTAAGGGATTACTATTGCAAAAACGGTAATTAGATTACCGTTACTTTCCCGTAGGAACGCTGCGTTACTGCGTTACTAAAACCGTGATTTTTTTGCGAGAATGTCTCACGACAGTGACGTAAGCGAGTGCGCCGTTAGTGACAACAGCTGTGTGCAGATCAACAATGGATCATATATCGAGTTGTGGGAGAGAGTATGAGCGTGCAGCGTTTAAAGCGTGGAAGTACTGACCTTACTTTGAGTTTGATTCCATAAAAAGTGACAAAAACATTAGTGTCCATGTGCGTGGGAAGAAAACTTCTTTTTACAGCGAAAAAAACCCCTAAACTTCCAAGCAAGCACCGAGTGCGCTACGACGTAATGGGAAATCACAGAGAAACTCGCGGATTCTTCAACTGACCGCGGCACACCTGCACCAGGGTAAACCTCCGCCTACCCTAGTCCTGCTTTACAGGTGAAAATAGAGCAACAGGACCGCTGAGTCTTTGACTTTATTTATTTTCTGCTGTGTTTTACTTGCATCTATTTGAAAGAGTGAGTGTAAACACAAAAAATATTTTATTTTATGTGCTGGAATGTGTAGAAAATAGGTTTAAATGTTAAACTAATTTATTCAAGTCAAAGAATGTTGCATATCATTAAATTTTTGCTTGATGCATAAAGTTAAAAGATTAAAACTGATAAAACAAGTTAAAAAAAAGAGACTTTTCCATTTAATTACATTTTGTATGATGGATTATGTAGAAAACGTAGAATTGGGCTGAAAGATCTATCGCTTTATCACCTCTTCAGGCTGTAAATCGTGTTTTTAAAAAGTAACTAAGTAACTAAGTAATTAATTACTTTTGAAAATAAGTAATCAGTAAAGTAATGGGGTTACTTTTTTGGGGCAGTAATTAGTTACTGATTACTTTTTTCAAGTAACTTGACCAACACTGATATGATATCTACAAAACAAACAAAAAAAACCCCCAAACAAGATTTAATAAAGTTCCACGGTCCAATAAACTCTTCCTACTCCTCTTCATCCTGCAGAATTGCAATTGCCTGTTCCTTTGATAACAAGTCCATGAAGTCATTTTGCCAGTTATTCATACTGAAAGAATGTGTTTATGTTATTTGCAGTTCATTAAAATTATCCTTTTAGTTGTTAAAAAAAAATATCAGTGATAAATCCATGTTTGGATCAGTGACATTTTCATATCTACTATATGTCTCTGGTCAAGGTTTGATATCTCTATTGAGAAAACATGACAGTTTTTCAGTAATATCCATTTAAAGGTGCTTAACTCAAGGATAGTACCACAGCAAATGCCTAAAGGTGTAATCACCTTTGCAACCACTGCACACAGTGTTGATGATGTATGATCAATTTTCTACAGTGTACAGGTTATGTTGTAGTTCCTATCTATTAAAAACAATAATGCTACACCACATTCAGTGGCTTACATGCTACAACTTGCCTTAAATTATTGATTTGTTTTCCCTATTATCCATCCATTTACTTAACAAGTTATCCATGCAGGATACACCCTGGACAGGTTGCCAGTCCTGTGAGGGTGCACAGAAAGATAAGCAGCAATTCACATTTATATTCATGTCAGTTAAGAATCACTAATTAGCCAATATCCATGTCCTTGGACTGTGGAGGGAAGCCAAAGTAGGCTACCAAAAGAACACCCATGCATGCACTGGAAGACCACTCCACCTCTCTACAGCAACATTCGAACCCAGGACCATCTTGCTGTGAGGTGACAATGCTAACTACATTTAAAGTGCATTCAACATATTGTTTTAAGCACATCTTGTTGGTTGTTTGCACCATGCTGTTTGGTAGTGGTCGTATTAGACCCCTTCCAGGTGGGAGGCTGCGTAACAATATAGTAGAGGCCACTGGATGTCTTAAGCATGGACAGTCAAAATGGAAGACTTCTTTTACTTTAGTTGTGGGTAAGAGCTGAGTGTTTTGCAAATCAAGAGAGAAGGCTGTGCTAATGATATTCTATCCATGACACTTAACTCCAAAATCAAGAAAAAGATTTGTAGCGTATATTGTATATGGAGATTTAACAAATAAATATCTGTCTTCTGCTTCATATTTAAATGTTACAGTTGTTTGAAATGGGCTTGGATGTCCTTTTATAAAAGATTTTCCTTTCTTGCAAAAAAAGGTTATAACAGGCTGATGCACACAACCGAGCCAAATGTGTGAAGATGAAAGCTTTTTGTAAAGATCCTCTAGGTGATGTTAATTAATTGTTGAGTAAGCTGACCCATCCTCTACTCCATCCTGCACTTCTTCACTGTCAGGGTATTTTGACCTCCTGCCAACACATGGTGCGTAATCATGCACATGGTTTCTGTTTGTTATACCTTATATTCAAACTGCAGATCAGTGAGTGATGTGATTAATTTTTGAGTGCATAACTGCATACATTTGCATATTAATATAAAAAGCTGCATTTTTGTCAAATTTGTTCAATTCTTCACTGCCTACAGAGCTGATATTAACACCTACAAATTATAAAATGACAATAACACTAACATGAAATGTACACAAATTAGTGCATTAATTAGCTTAATGAATTAGTCCATTAGCATAACTGGTCATATTTAATATATCATGGTAATTACGGCAGCTAAATTGCCTCCTATTTGGACGTGATCCAGAATATCTGAGGGATGATTATTAAGGCTGTGCCAGGTTTGGGCCTCAGCCTTTTTTAGATTTGGCTCAACTAGTAGGACTCAATTTAAGCTCCACAAAGAAATCCCCCCTTTCTGAAAATTGCTCCTTAGATAAAATGAAAGAAATAAAGCAGAGGCATGCTTTTCTTTTTTTTCTTTTCTTTTTTTAAAAAAGAGCCCTTTTCAACTATTTTCTCACATTGTGGCTAGTATGTCTTCTCATTATCATGCTGTGAATAGCAAAAACCACCATACAGTTAATGAAGTCCAATGGCATTTTACCCGTTTAAACAGTAGGCTGCTGTCAAAGAGGTGGCTTAAAGGTGAGCTTGGGTTAGTTAATCTGTCATAAAATGCTCTTTCTTCCTGAATTTAAACACAAAGAAAGTCCAGAGGACCTTATTACAACTCCTCAGGTGCCACCGACACATATTTTTCACTCTTTAAGTCTCAGTCAGTCAAAAAAGTGTTAGTGACATCAGCATTACGAAAGGTCACGCATGACCGGCTCTGTGTAGAAACATGAGCTAAATATATTGAATACAAAATTATCTTCCAAATATGGAGATCACAGGGAAATTAGAGGCCGCACACAAACCAGAATCCATGTTAGCTGTCAGCAGATACAGCTGCCAGCACAGCTGGGAATCTGCAGAGGAAGTGCTCTCATAGCAAAAAGACACTGCATATCCTCTCACCAACACATCTGTCACCATGTCATTTGAGATGAATGGCCAGTGATTACACAATGATGGTTTTGTCAGGAGGTGGCATCTAACCACCTAATTCTGGATAAATGACAAGAGGGTTCTTGTTGTCACATCCTTCTGAGACAAGACAGCATGGATGGGTTGTCAAATCAATAATATATATATTTAAGGAATCTTTTCCAGATATTATTATTCAGATATTTTATATTATTATTTTTTATATATATACACACTTGTAAATAGTCCCCTTAGAGCATGAGACAGCACAATGGAATAATAATTTGCCTCACCTGTGCTCAGTGGTTTTTGAGCACTGAGTATGATACACAGCTTGTAACCCTAGACTTGCATGTGGCCAGTTCTACCTTCGAGGCATCAACATTTCTGCAGGAAGGACCAACTGCAAGAAACTTTCCTTGCTCTTGGACAGGATCCTCCTTAACACAGTGCTGCTTATTAATATCACAGAAGGCTGATTCGAAAAGATATTCCATTCATATTCATATTTAATTTTATAAACATCTGTTTGTTTTAGTACTTTTCTTCAAGTATAAAAAATGCTCACAGGAAGTATGCTTTATGTTTCCAGGTGCTATAACAGCTTGCAGTAAAAAGAGAAGCAGAGCAGTTATCATGAACAGCAAATCTCACCATGACTTTATAGATAAAAGAGCACAAAAGTACAAAAACTAAAACTTCATCAAGAGAAAGTCAAAGATAAAAAAAGGCAACAGCATGGGCCAGAAATTTTAAAAGACAAGTGATCTCCGGCATTGCAGTGCCAAATTTCTACAACTGTGATTATGTAGCTCTCCAGGTTCCTGCCAAAAGACTGTGCAAGCAGATCAGCACTGCAGTTATGTTTAACTGCACAGCGATAAAAGACTGTGAGCAACTACAAGGACTAAAGATGTAAAATAACCAAAAAAAGTGGAGTTTTAGGTCTTTAATGCTGGAAAAAGTAGTTTGGAAAAACGATTCCAGCTTAATATAGATCCAATAAAGAGCATGGGTTTTCATGCTGCATTATGCTGTGTTCTGGGGGGGTCCTCCCCAAGGACATTTTGACCTTCAGACACATAATTTCCCACACTAGCTGATTTTTTCTACCCTTTCAACCTTAGTTAGTAGTGAAAATGTCTTCAAAGGAAAAAACAACGAAAAGCTTACTAACAATTCAAAATATACCAGAATACGTTACAATAAGGTTCTCTGGCATTCTGTATTGCTCTCAAACAATTATGCTCAATTATGCTTGTTTTTTCTGATATTATTATCCTCTCTATGTCAACACACGTACAGACATAATTTGTTCTTCTGTCCTCCTTTGTGTTTGTCTGATTTCAAACATCAGAGTGTTCTGTTTGATATCAGGCTTCTACTTGCTTTAATGTGCATGTGCCACCTGTAGTCCAGCAACATTTACACTGATGTTCGAAACTCCAATTATGTCACACATGTCTGTGTTTTGGGATGATTATTGAGGAATCACGTACATGTCAGCTATGTTATTAAGGCTGATTTGCAACAACAAGAACAAGCAATTTTGGCAAACTACACTACAAACTCACACAGCGCTCTCAGCTTCCTCCTTTAACTTTTGCCTCACTGATAAATGTCATTATGTTTTTTATTTCCTAATGTTGCTGCTTTTGCCATATTTTTGTTATATGTGCTGTAGCCATTGAGGAAGATATTCCCCCTGTGTACCCAGTGAAATCTACACCTGTAGGCTCAGTTGCCTTCTTTAGTTTTCCATAGCACTTTTCTAAAAACGAATAGTAAATATTAATGATAATAATGAAAATAAAATAATAATAAAAGAAGCTCTGCTTCTAAATCAAAATCCTAAAACTAGCGTTGAGGAAATCTTAACATCTGTTGATGTCAAAATTGTGTGAAAATGAATCAAACTCGATGTGCATGGTGATGTTCACGGTGATGACCATGCATGAATTGGCTTTATTCTGTCAACATTTAATTAGCAAAATTTGACAACAAATGAAAAAAACAAACAAACACTAGGCACTGTCTTACTGTCTTGGTATGCATAATGAAAGCACCCTTGAAGACTGAATCCTGTGCATGAAATGATAATAAATAGAAGTTAGCGCATGACTGTGGACTTCTAATTCATAGGGGGCTGATAACACTTATGTTTTGCAAAGAAAGTGGAAATTTCTCTAGTGTGGACTCGGTGGAAATTTCAGGAAATACACTGAAAAGGTTGGCAACTGTTCTGGAAATTAATTATAAACAATCCCACATTTATCCGCCCCATAAATGAAACTCCAGCGCAAGCCTCTTATCAGTGCAGTAATTAAAGGCTTTGATTTGCACTGTTGGAAGTGACCTGAGGATTGTTTAAAGCTTTCGGCAATGTTATCATTTTTGAAAGATTCATATAAAATCAAATCCCGACGCTTTGCCATTGACACATATCTTAGTTTTAATTTATGATTTGGAGCCAGTATACTATACATGCTCAGGTTATAGCATGCAAGCCTATGCTGGGAAATATGAGACTTGTGAAATAAAAACCTTAATATGAAGGCACAAATCTCAACCTTTCCCAATAAAATAAAGGTCAAATGTAATATTTTCATCTTTTTACAGAGGGAAATTACTCTCTTGTTGATTCTGCTGACCAGTTTGTAGTAGTTTCACAGTAGATACCTGGCTGGGACTGAGTACATTGCCCGGGGTGGATCTCAACAATATTTTCTGAAGGAGGGGAGATTTTTGTCCTGTTTCTTCAAAATCCCATTTCTTTAAGTTCGTCTCAGGATATAAACTTATATTCACCAGCCAGCTCCTCTAACCTCTAGGCAAGTGCTGCCCCTTTTTATGAACCCACTTTGCCATTTATTAACTGACTCACTGACTGCAAGTCCTGCAGAAGGAAATATAGTCTGTTTGAGTTGTTAGAATTCGTACTCCCGTACAACCATTAGAAAACCTAAGTGGAAAGCTTGTTTTTGCCCTATGCAAAACATTTTCAGCATGTCCCTTTCAAACCCCAACTGTTTCATTTTCATGCACATGATAAATGCATGGACTACAGAGGCGGCTAACATTTTCTTGATGCACCAAAACAATAACAAAGCAGTCAAAAGATGTAAGAAATTAAAAAAAAAAAGATTCATACAGACACCATGCAGGGGCATAGCATGAATACCATATGAGATACCCATTTAGGCATGTATGACATTCAGAATGAGTCCTCTGTTCCTTTGTTGTAGGAAGTGCTCTATCTGAGAGATTGGCAGAGCATTTTCAGTATTTGTAAGGGAAGAACAAGGAATAAACAGAAGCACTACCCTTGGGCAAAGAGTGTTGCCTGTGGTTTTGGACGTGCTTTGAACTTGAAGGAGTCCTTTATCAGTAGACAGTGGTGTTGGGAATGTATGAGTATGAGCATAGAGTATATGAAAAGTGGCACGATAATTCTGCCACATAAGACATGCTTCGGCAATGTGCTTGGGCAGCAAACACACAACAGATGCTCCAGCGTTCTCCAGATATCTCAGAGACAAACTGTAGTGCTCCACTTAAACTGAACTGTACATAGCAATACTGCTGAGCGTGCTTAAAGAGATCTGCTCACAGGGGTCAAGGATGTGTCAGCTGAAGCATATGGTGGAAGAGGGGAGCTGGTGGTCTAGTAGTGTGGGGGATAGAAAAGCCGTTTATCTGCTGACTAAAGTTACACTCCAGTGACCTCACTGACAATCTGAATAATTTCAAACAAGTCTCTGGAGGAAATCATTGGTTTGCCAAGCAAACTGGGAGCATCCAAGTCCCAGTATACAGTATGCAATCAGCTGCAAGCTGAATCAGGCGCAAGTACCTCTGCTGCCATCCAATTTCTCCTCTGTATAGGTAGGTTTTATTTTGACTAGAAATTGCCCTGCTGAAGATAATGATTTTCCTGTGAACATGCACCTCAGGAGCTTAAAATATCAATATGTTTTGGCAAGTCTACTCATCTAGTCTAAAACGTTTTTTGGTGTTTTTGTCTATAATATGCAGCATTTTATATCCTGAAAGCCAAAATATGAAACCCCAATGAGAAAATTCTATTACATCAACAATAATTCTTAGCCAAATTAAAATAAGCCAATATAAGCAGTGGTGATGTATGTGCTTATTCCAATGCAAGCATATTGAGAACATTTGTTTGCATTTGTTTTTCACAACATTTACAGGATCATTTAGGGAGTGTAATATATGAGCAGGACCCTGCAGACAATACACACATAAAATTTAAAAAAAAAAGATCTGCTTTGCATTTTTACACAGAGAAAAGTTAAAGATATTGAATAAAATGTACAGTTTGTAATGAAACTCAATGACATGAGACCTTAATTTGACCTGAAATTACTAAATAAGCCAAACTTCTCCTCTTGAGGTGTTTTTACTGTGAATTATTCTTGTTATATAACATGTTATCTGTGTGGAGAAGAAAGGAGACGCTACAAATTAACTATAAAAAAAAAGAATGGGGGTTGAGAAATGTCCAGTTTTCCACTCAATATGCTGCCCCAGTTAAAAAGATGTTTGTTGACCTTGGGATATAACTTTAGGCTATCCTGTCAATTTAAAATAACAGAGTCTTAGAAGTCTATAGAAAGGGGATCCGGTAACTGTGCTTTGCTGTGGGGGGCATTTTGCTGCCATTTGGTCAGCTTGTTCACTTAGAGCCAGTCCTCTGAAAGTGTGGCCCGCCAGCCAATGTAGCCTTCACATATAACAAGAAAAGAATCGAGTGCTGTGAATTTCAGTCATCCACATTTCACGTTTCACTACATACTGTAGCAGTACTTAACAAGGAAGGAAGCATTTCTCATCAATCTCTTCTTTTCTAGCCAGTACAGCACATTTGAATTCTGTACAATTGAAAACGGCCTCAAAACAAAACAAAAAAAGACAAAATAAATTAGTATAACATAAACTATAAACCTGTGGACACATTATAAACTCTAAAAGTGTTTGGTGTGAATCCAACCCCTGATATTCCAAAATGAAAACCACCTCATTGAAATCAATGAAAGGGAAACATTATTTCAGGAAATCTTTAAGGCAAATGTTTGAGATCTGCTTAAATATGGGGAAAAAAAACTTGTTTCATTATTAACTACAGCATGTTACAGCATTTGGCTGATGGCTAAACATCTGTCCTTTGTTCTGAATATTTTAACATCAGATGACTGAAAGCATGCAGAGAGGTGACCGTCTCAGTAGTCATGTATAA
The DNA here is from genome assembly GCF_018398535.1 of Haplochromis burtoni. Classification (NCBI taxonomy): domain Eukaryota; kingdom Metazoa; phylum Chordata; class Actinopteri; order Cichliformes; family Cichlidae; genus Haplochromis; species Haplochromis burtoni. The sequence continues at coordinate 302,318 of NW_024582394.1, forward strand.
TGATGGTTTTTACAACTTATTTACAAATACTAAATATTATTTTAATCCTAATCCGTCTCTTAGTCAGTCTTAATTCAGTAAGGCAGGTCTGTACTGCAGTGGTAATAAAATTTCAGATAAATACACAGGTAAAAATAGAACAAAAAATAATTAGAGTTAATCCATATTCATGAATAAGACCATACATTTATTTGTAATTGGTGTCTGTGAATATTTATATTTCCCTAATTTTTCTTCAGGCATATTCTAGTAGTATAGTCTACATATATATGGGGCCACATACAGTACCTGCCTTGTCATTTCTAATTAAAACAGTTTAAATTAATTCAGCTCTATGTGTGTCATATTTGAATATAAATGTGGAATGTTTGCCCCTTCGGCTCAGTCAGTATGGGGCTCCGAGAAGAAGCGATGCCCACCACGCCCGCTGTTAATCTGCTTCCCACCAGCAGAGGCAGCATTGAGCTGTGACAGCACAATAACATTAAAACCACGTCGGTGTAACTGCGCTGCGGTTGTTAGCAAGCGTCAACGTGACGGTGAACCGTCTTCACATGTCCCCAGAAGTTCACCTACTTGTCCTTACTGTCTGTGAGTGCAAGACTAATGCTCTCGGAGTTCTTATCATTGATAATAAACAGCCCGAGGACACTTAAGTTGAACTGAGCTTATATACTTCGCATTACTTGGCAAAGCATTAACTTTAACATTACATTTCCCATGTACAAGGTGTTTGTAGATTTGGCGAGCTTGCCTCTATTGAAATGCTGAATGGTGAGAGCGGTGTAGCAAACACAGCTTGTGGTCTGCCTGTAGAGGTCCACATATGTGGAAATTGTGCAATGCCTTAACACGTAACCAACTCAAACGTATTAAACTTAAATGCATTTGGTGTTTCTTAAAAGATGTTACTGTTGATTGTAATTTAACGAAAAAATAAATAATTAGTTAATGTTTAGGATAGTTCTGTGCGAGCATATAGTACAGTCTTGATTTTTGAACCACACCTCAATTTCGTATATTTTACTTCCAAGGAGCGTGCCTTTCTTGTAATTTCAGAGATATTACCGGTAGCCAAAAAACAGGCATATCTTTGCATGATGTGGAGTCTGTGCTTAGAAAATTTGGAATAACTGGAGGATGAAAGTTATTTTAGGCTTTCCAGTCGTTCTGTGTACAGCAGATGAACAGTATCTGAACGTCATGTCCTTAAGAAATAGGAAAACATCAAAGACCTGAAACAGGAGCTGAGAGATGTGTCTGGCACTTAAGTTGATCAATTTACTGTTCACCAAAGCCTCATCGGAAATGGCCTCAATGACCCACTATCCAGTACGTTCTGGAAAGCATCTGATTGGCAGGATTTTAATTTTTCAGCAAGACAATGTTACTAAACACACTGCCAATACAGCAAAAGCGTACCTGGATAGAAAAACTCACAGGGGAACACTGTCAGTCAAGTTTGCCTAAGAAAGTTCAGGCTGTGTTGGAGAATAAAGGTAGTCATACCAAATATTGGCTTTCCAGTTAGTTACAAGAAACCATGTTTTTTGCTTTATACTCTATTTGCCTGACTGTTTGCACATGTTTCAATAAATTGCTACACCTGTTTTCCATTTTCCTAGCAAATTATAAAGAAATGAGGGGTGGCTCAAGACTTCTGCTTGCTATTGGATACATGTGGAGCAGGTGCTTTCTTTTTCTAGCATCTTTGAGCCTTTAGATATTCAGTACAGGCGATACTCTGGAATTTTCAGAGTTGAAAAATAAATTGATATGAACTTTGAATAGTTCACCCAAAATTCACTTTCTGAAATTTTCTCAAGTGAATGATGAGAAAAGAGATAAAACATCCAGGGTACCCATGTTTTTTCTCTCCTATGGCATTAATGTTGAAGGCAGTTACAGTAAAAGTTATGCTGAACAAAAATGTTGTTTCGGCTTGAAATTATGACACTTGGAGTTTAAAACTCATTTGGTTGCAGTTTTTAACCGATGTGGTTTTCATGTAACTATCCCTGTTTACTTGAAGTTACAAGGCCTCAAAATTACCTGAATTAAAAACTGGCAAATATCAACTCAATGCTTTGTACTTCAAAGGCATGGTAAATATTCATAGTATTAAAGAAATGTTGCATGGCTACATCAAATATACTCATTACTATACAAAACAAAAAGTTGATTCTGAGTTGATTCAGGTGGCAACTGTTTCAGATTAGATTGATTTTATGATGTGGCCCATTAGTGTCTTTCTGTCTGCTGGCACACTCGTAGTCTGTGTTTTAACATATTAGTGTGGATTTTGTGGTGGAGTGTTTTTTCCTGTTTTCAGTGGATGTGACACGTTGCATTCAAGTCATTTAAATAAATCAAAATGTGATCATGAAAATTCAAAAGCACTTTTGACTTTTTTAAGCATTTGAGCTTTAGCTAGGATTTTATTGAATCCTGTGGTTAAAATTTTCATGATTTAATGACTTTGATATAAAGCAAAAAAAACCAAAAAAAAACACGCATGCCCAGCGAAGTAGAAAAATAAGAGTCCAAAAAAGTGTTTTTTTTTCCTTCTTGGATAGAAGAAAAGACATAGCTGTCAAAATGTATCTGCCACAGAAAGAAAGATGAAAAACTTCAATCATCATTTTAAAACTTGGCAGGTTTCAAACACGTTTTGCAAAAAATGGTATTTAAATATTGATATAACAGCAACAGATTTAGATTTTTTTTTTATCTGCCAGGCATGCTCACACCCTTTTCTGTTGTTTCTTCCACTTGTGTCTGTCATCATTTTGTTCTGTGGCAGCAAAATGGTAAAAATAAACCAAGAGTGCGATTTAAGCTGTATTTTGTAAATTGGATATCTAGCACTTCAAAGATGTTGCCGCCATGAAGCTTAACAACTTCTTAAACATTTTCTTTCTTTAACGTCTTCCTGATTGATTAGCACCAATGAAAAAATGTTGAATTATCAAGTTTCCTTCTGTTAAAAATATCTTTATATTTAGTGTTGAAACGTCAGGAAGAGTTGCCCCCCTGTCTTTATATGCAATGTGAGAAAAGCAGCCATCACATTGACCTTGAAGCAGTCTCATGGAGTGTTTCAGTGGTTGTTTGGCCACAGTCCATTGACTTAGCATGCATGTTTCTTTCAGCATCGCCCTGTTCCTTATTCATAGATGTTTGCTCCACTCACAATTGAGAGCTGTGCAGTGCAACAGGGGGTTACTGTTTCCCACTTGGAGAGCTCACGGGTAACTGAGGGGAGTTGAAAGGTTCAGAACCTTGCATGCTGTAAGTTTCAAATGGCAAAGGAAAACCAATGAATTGAAAATCCACAGCCTTAAAGCATGTCATGTCAAAAATGCTCACAGCATGTGCACATTCTTAACAGAAACCAAAAGTTATTAAACATCCTGGAGTTCAGGTTTGTGTGCTATTCACTGAATCCAGCTGCTGCTTTAAGACTGTGGCTCCCTCCGTGAATGTCAGGTTTCCAACAAGGAGCGAACAGATAAATCTGAAGGCTTGGAAACTAAGCCGGAGGAGAAGAGAGCAGAATAGGATTTTTCATCAAAACAAATGTGTATTTATTACTGACATTTATGTAATCTTTGTTTTTTTGTTGCTTTATTGCTTATTACTTTGAATTGCATCTGTGACTATTATTCAAATAAAATGCAACCCACACCCCGCGATTTCACTTAAACTAATGTTTATGATGCTATTACCTTGTCACACCCACCCCTAAACAAAGCATTAACCAAAAAAAAAAAAAAAAAGAATTATTGTCGGTAGTAAACAGAAGTTATGGGGGAATAATAAACAGCTGTACAATAGTATTTAAAAATTAAAATTGGTGAGTCCTCCTTATCAACCAAGTTCAGTTTGTTTTCTGAACATGGAGGGCTTTCTAGCATCTGGTGAAGTGGCCCTTTGCATTGACTTTATTTGTGGGCGTTAACAGAAAAGGCTTGTGTGGTTTAATGATAAAAACAAGCATTTTTTAAATGTGTATCTCTACATGATATCCTATCTTTCTCTGTGTGCAACAGTCTGTTTTAACTTCTGTCTCCTCTGCCTAGAAAGTTGGCAGTTTGAATACAAAGTTAAAGTTACCATCAGTATGTCTGCTAACAAGGAGCTTTAGTCTGATGTTATTTGCAACTTTCTTTCTGAGTGGTCTTTTTACATGTGAATAAAGGTAACGTCATAGAACAGCCAAGACTTTAAGCAGAATGAACGGGGTTTTTATCAGAGTTATTTTTTATAAAATCAGGACTTTGGCCTTGAGGAGAATAGGACTGGAAAATTTCTTTAAAGTAAAGGCTGGTTAAAGCCTTGGCTATTCTCTCTGTTGTTGCCCTAGTGAACAGTTGTGTGAACCAAAAGTGACTTCAGAACTGGCACGCACCACACTTCGGTGTAGTTTCAACTTGTCATCCACCTCTTGAATTTTGTAACCAGGCACATGGGGTTAAAGACATATCGGGTCAATCTTTATAGCCATTTCGCTGATATATCAGTACAAGAGCTCAGCAAATCCCAGCTCATACAGAGGGAGATGCTACAACAGCTTGAAAAGATAAAGTGGAGATCTACATTGAAGGATGAAAGATGAAATTGTCCGTGGTTGTTGGTTCAGAGATTTGAGCCTAAAACGTCTCCAAGTGTATAGTATTTCATTATGTTGTTATTCTGGTCCAGACCTTATTTTATGTGGGTTTAGAGAAATCTCAGCAGCTCTGAGAAACATTGAAAAAGAAATTGTAATTAGCAGGGCAAAACAGATGTTAGAAGGAAGCGTTGGCTGTGACTTTTGGTGCAAAAGTATTTTAAACAATCTGCTACAGGGTTTGGTGCCCTTTTGCAAAAGACTGAAAGACTCTTAACTTTTGCATTATGTTGTTCTTTGTGTTCTTTGTTTGTTTTGTAACACGAGCTATACTGCAGCTTATATTTCGCTGTCTGACTAAAAACAGTGAGAGAAGAAAGTTGGGGATGGTAACAGTAGATGTTCAGCTATATTGAGAGTTTTGCATTTCTCAAGGGCTTTCTTTAATTATACTGGAGACAAGCTGACAGTAATTAGAAAGCTGTAAATTGAAGACTTATCAGCAATAAGTCAGAATTGGTCCAAGATTACTCATAATAATGGGGAGAGTTTTTGAGTAAAGGTCTTTTGGGGGAAACCATGCATAATGTCAGGAAAATGTATGGCACGCTTTAATAATATATTCCTATTTTCCAGAGTTATGGGTTACCACACATGCATGACAGTTGACAGTAAATTTCAAAATGTGCATTATTAAAATCTAGCCAGTGCCCAGTGTGGTGCAGTCAGTGTGATGCATACATAGAGCCAAGTATCTGTAAGGTGAGCTGTATGGGCGCTTATGGTAACTTGCCCAGTGCATGAATGGCAGAAATCTACTGAATGAGATGGAAAGTGTCTGTGAGCTTGGCAGGGCATGATTCATTGTGTACATAGTGGGAGAAAGGTAGACTTCATTTCAAAGTCAATGCCAAAGCTTAGGTGTGCTCTAGGGGATTTAAAACCACATCTCGGGCATCCTGGGAAAAAGAATTGAGACTGTTTTTGTCTCTTGTGCTTTCAAGAGAAATAAATAAGACGTGCAGCATTTACTCAAGATTGCATGTTCTCCCTCACATACTAAGACTTACAGTTGTAGATCAGCCCTGCTGTGCCTGAGATATTTGGGGGATTTTGCTAAAAATATTTTGAGATTTGTTTATTTTTTTTATTTTTGAAAATGAGCTAAAATTCTTAATTTATTCTTAATTGTTTTTTTTGGGTTTTTTTCACATAAAACATATTGGTACATACCAAAGATGTTTTAGCCCTCCATCAAAAAAAATAATTATGCCTGCCATTTAGAAAAATTTAGATTTAATTTACTCCAACTTAAATCAGATTTTTGTTTTGTTTTTAAGAAGAAAATGCAGAAACTGTGAGGTGAGGTGATAAAGATGCTTTATCTCGAGCTACATCCAGACAATCATTTTTACGTGCAGCGTTACACCCAGAGGCCCATTTTGAACCAAGACCAACCCACATTAATGTATTGTTGAGTAAGCTGAAAAATTTAGGCACATATAAATTACACAGTGAAAATTAATGAAATTCATCAGTTTATTATAAAGAATATAATAGGTTTTTAGTAATTTTATCTTTAAACTGATATTAATGATTTATACTTCAGAATTTCTTTGAACTTTCCTTTCTTCAAGGCTCATTTGTTGAGCACTGTTGCTTATAGGCATATAGGCAGGGAGTAGCTATTTTCCTGCATTGAGGGCATTGTCTTCATCCATCCATCCATCCATCCATCCATCCATCCATCCATCCATCCATCCATCCATCTTCTGCTTATTAAATTGAGGTTCCAGTCATCCCTCTGCAACCATTATTCAATATCCTTTTTTTCATTTCTCTAAGAGGTTAGTTTGTTCAACCTTATGGCTGTTTTGGAAGTTCTGCTTTTTTAATTTTAGCACACTGAACATCTTTGAGTTATAATATTTTCCTCTCTGGTCCTCCTGTCCATTCGTGGGCAAGATACTGAATACTTAGTTACTCTTTCCCCTCAGGCCAGGTATATTAAAGGCTGCATAATTTATTTTTCATTTTCCCCAAAGAATTACAGAGTCTGCGATCTATTTGTATGTGGACAATCCCCTTTTCCCTCAAGCTCAAGGTTTTCTTACCACCTGGCTCGTTGGCCAGGTCGGTCAGTATTATTCAGATGCCTCCTTTGAGCAAGCTCCAACTACTGTTTGGAGTGGAACTGATGGTGGTAGTCCTTATTCTGTTCTGGAGAGCTGCTGCAATTTGAAGGGCCAATCTAAGCAGAACCCACAGCAGGTTGAGAACCACTTCGTGTGCCACTATGTCGAGCTCACCAAAGCTGAACGGATTAAAAGGACATTGCCAACTGCAGGTTGGATGGATGAATGCATGGATGTGTACCCCATTCGTCTGGTACTCACTGGAGGCTGAACTGAACTGGAAGCTGAATATATTGTTCTTATAATTGCATTATTTTGAAATTAATTTAAAAAAGGACACATGTGCTCCCCCACTTGTTTAATAGCTCAGCTGCTGTTATTGTTTGTGTGTGAATGGTCAAATCAACGCACTCATTGTAGTGATAGCGGCTTTAAAAGAAAATCAGGTTATTTTAATGAATTATAGGACAACACAGTTTTAAAACTGTCTGGAGCTCCAAGAAAGATTACTGATTATTCACTAGAAGGAGGACTGGAAAGGTGCTTGCTTATGCCGCAGTTGTGACTGATCATAATGAGTTTAATGTCTCTGAGGAACTGTGCTGTATGGTGCAGTTAAACTTCTTAAAACTGTGCATATGTTTTTGTCTCTGACACAGCACTGTGCAAAAGCTGGTCCATTAATAACCCATTTAACACTGGGATACCGGAAAGAAGTTGATTGATTGTGCTAGCAAATATGGTAATCCACCTAGTGTGGCATAAAGACTGTGTTAGTGGAGAAGTGGAGCAGCAGCTGCTGCAGGCAGGGTTCCTACCTGGATCTGGAGAGTTACGACGCACAGAGAATGAATATGAATATGATCGCATTAAAAAAGTGAGTGCGACTATTAATGCCCTATAGCATAAAAGGACCATAATATGTCCGCAGGGGGTTAGTAAGGCTGTTGATCATTACCAACATTTTAACAATTATTTTTCAGGTTCATAGATCTTTTGAATTTCTAGACTCATTGTTCCGAACAAAACCTCCTACTCGATTATCGAGGCACTTTGAATGTCTGTCCCTCACTACTGCACTGACACACACTGAGGTAGAAGACCTGGCACGACATTTCATTTACAGAGGCTTAAGCTTTGTTCACAAGGTAGCCACACTAAAGACCAAGGCTTTAACATACAGGATTATACGAATATGTTGTCTAGAAGTTTTTTGTTTATAGTTAGACAAGTCTCTGTTTGGGGCGGGAGTGGGGTGGGGGGCAGGTGTATATCAAACCTTGAAAAGAACTGGATTGGTTAGTAGGGGCGCTGGCGATGAGTGTAATTTGTGTAGGAGGATTCAAGGCTGTTTCAGAGTTCGATAAAGAACATTGATCTTTTTTTCTTCTAAAGGCCAATGAAACAAAAAGTCTGAAAAATCTGCCAGAGAATTACAGTATACAACACAGCTGTTGAAAATATTTTTAATTAAATGTGTTTTCCACCAAAAGACCAAGTTCTTTATATCTCCTCCACATGACAAAAAAAAAGTAGGTTTGAAATAAAAGGAAGTAATTTCAAAGCAGAAATCCTGCAGGCATCAGGCAACAGAGGGAGGCTCTAGAAGACATGTAAAGTCACAAAAATAAAGTTTCAGTATCTCCTCTCTGTCCGGCACATCACAGTGACACACTGCTCTGCTGGTGCAACCTGTTGACCTCCAGTGAAAAGCGCGTGGACCCACAGAGCTGCCACAGCAGCACCATTGTTGTCTGACTTAGTGTCAGCCCCAAAGAACAAGGAAGCAGGGTCACCATCCTGCTGTCACTCATCTCCCTTCACTGGAGAATGGTTTTGGATGTCTTAGAAAGTGCAGCTCAGTGTTTGACTGTGAAAAAAAACAAGTCAAGTCTTGTCAGATTTATTTATAAAGTGCTTCTGATGGAGGAGATCTTTGCAGTGAGGTGCATAAAAAAACCTGAGGGTGTAAATGCAGATAAAGATGAGGGATAAAAATATGAAGGAACAAATGCACTGCAGGTTTCAACATAACAGTTGTTTAGCGTGTAAGGCGTGTAAGGCGGTATAAGAGGAGTGGTTAACGTATCGTCTTCTCTGGGGATGTCCTGTGCCTTGCTACTTGCTCGAACCTATCCGTTTCACTGACACAGACATTTCCACAGGGCTTGTTTTTTCTTTTTCCCCCCTCCTTTCCTCCACAAGTGTGATTTTGTTTAATTCATGTCATGCAAAGGTCAAACTTGTTTTTACACAGTCCAATGAATAATTGAAAATGCAGTCAAATTGGAGGTGAAAAGTGAATATTCTCACTTTTTAAAAAAAAATATTTCCGGGCTGCATCTGTGCAAAGCTGTGAGGAATCTGTTTTAAGATGTAATCTCTCCACTTCATCACAGTTGCTTGACTTAGACACTCAGCCTAATTAATCCAAAGCCCTCACTTTAATTGCCTTAATATATTGGCTCTTTGTCTTCTTTATCTTGATTTTCTCATGACGTCTATTTCCCCGTAATTGATTTGAAAGGAGATCTAATCTCCCTGCCGAGTGTGGGCCACGTATTGATAGCTTTAGTTTAAATCAGCGACAGTTTTGCGGTTCTCATTGTCTTCACTAATTATTGTGGGCTTGATGTATTGTCTTGGCCAACCAGTATTGAACCTGCAGAGTGTTGGAGGAGAGTACGCATTCACCATTCTTGTTTGGTTTTTGACAGGAAAAGACCAATGAAGACGACCAGATGGTGGTCTGCTGCGATTTTGCTGTTGGGGCTCGCTGCGCTTGGCACCAACGGGAGACCCAGCAAGGAGGGATTTGGGTCACCGCCCTATCGACCAGTCGTGAGATTTCGACACAAGGTACTGATTGCCTTTCTGTTTTTTCATGCTGTCCGTAACAGGTCTGTGTGCTGTGTGGCCAAGTATGAAGCTCATTACGCCGGCACCGTCTTCCTACATCATATGACTCTCCTGCGGTTGTTGTTTTTCTGCCCACTTGATGAATCATTATCCCTCCCTCTGAGCCAGAAGACTGTCATTTCAAAAACAACATCAGATTAATGTGAGGAACAGATGAGCAAAGATGAAGACGAGCTTTGAAAGAAGATGTTGGCGTGGCATTTTAGCTGAGTGTTTTAAGTAAAAGATGTAATTGAACGCTTATTGACTTAGTAATAGAGGGCAGGCCCCAAAAGCAAATTCCGCCGCTTTTATTAATTTCTTGCTACATCTTGAGGAACAAGATATATTTCTAAAAAGTTTCTAAAATAAGTAGCATGCTCATTTTTTCTCGTCTGATCCAGTTACAAAACACCAGCACAGCAGGCATGGATCAATTAGAACCAGACTAGGAAAGAAATTGACTGTTTTGGCAGATGGAGAGTTGAGGAAAACAAATTGTTTTGTCAAGAGGCATTAGTCAGATTGTGGTCCTTCAGTACTCATTTCCCCTAAGCCCCCTTTTTGCAATTATGTTTGCTAGTAAACACTTCTTTCAGTCCAGTCCATGATAAGAATTAGCAGTGACAACAATAGGAGAAAAAAAGTTGTTTTCCTTTGTGGGTTTTTTTTTGTTTTACTTTAAGAAAATCTCTCGTCTCCCGGCTACATTTCATGTTTGTTTATGTCGGTCTGTTACAGTCACGTCTGTGTGGAATGAATGGCAAAGACAGTGGTACTAAAGGGCGGGTAGGGTGAGAGGTAGTTAGAAAGAGAGGGAGTCAGAGTGAACAGATGGTAGGAACGTCATTGCGCTGTATCATAGTTGAGTGGGGAGCTGGAAGCGATGCAAAGCTGTTGAATCGACACAATGGTCAAAATCACTTTGACCTTTGAAGAACATTTTTTCACAGCGATGCTTTCTAAACATGTAGACTACACATATCAGCTATTTGGGACTTGTGATTCTTTCTAGCAACATCTAATCTGAAAATTGAGTATTTTAAGAAAGTGAAGCGATTTAAACTTCAATACCCAAACATCTTGTAATATGGTGCCAATAAACTGCAGAGATAGCACTTCTGCCAGACTGCAGTGCTTTATACCAAAGGGAGGCGCAGCAAATGATCCATCATCCACCTCTGCATGGACAGGGATGGATTCCATCTAACACGACCTGGCAACTTTAAAAAAAATCCCCCCAAAAAACGTACCTCTCTAGCGAGTTATATGATTTGTATCTTTCCATATCCTACATATCCGAGGATGAGGCAGAGCAAGAAGAACTAGTTTCCAGGAAAGCAGTGTTTCACAGTTTCATGTTGTAAAGAGGAAGTCGGAAGATGTAATGTCTTTTGCTTTAGCTTGTATTTACACTTGGGAAGGAAGGATTTCAGGGATAGGTGGTGATTTTTGAACTGAATTCCCAGACTCATTGTTAAGAACAAAAATATCAACAAGTAGGCAGAGTGGCTTCCAGGCACCTAAATCTATAAGATTTACTTTTGAGGGCTTGATAAGATGCTTATTTTATGCACTAGTTACATTTGGAATAAAATGAAAAAAATAAAAATATTGTCTAATCCATTCCTCTTTTTGCAGCGAATGTAAAATCCAAAAGTGGAGCTTACTTCTATCTGGGCCTGTGAATAATCCAGAGTTACCTCATCTTACCTTGGGAATGGCTTGATGCTGTTTCATTTTAAAAATATAATTTTTCAGTTTGAGTGGAGGAAACAAAAATACACTCTGTTAAGATGCATTTAATCTGCTGGAGTTCAATCCAACAGTGCTACTGGGCTGTTTTTTGTTTTTTTTGACAACATTGGATAATAAAGGAGAGAGACAGGAAGGAAAGGGAAGAAGGAATGACGCCAGCAAAGGGCTCAGGGTGGAGAGCAACCCAGAGCACTGCAGTAAGAATTAATCTATGTACATAGTGATCTAGCTCGACCTCAGCACTTCCATTAATTCTGATAAAACAATATGCAAACAACAAATTTCTTTGCCTTGTTGGAAATTTGTTTCTTTCCTAGTTTTGGCTAAAAAAAAAAGAGTTACACATGTCATAAGCAGATAATAAATCAGTGGTAAACACTTCCTTTAAATATTAAGAAATGTTAATGTAAGTAATAAAATGCAAGTGTTTCAGTGATATCTAGTTGTAATGAATATGACCCTTTTCACTTGTAGTGTCTCTTTAATCTCTCCACTGCAACACAGTCCAGTATTTCTACTTTCCCATTACTCTCTCTTGTACTGAAGAGAGTGTACTTTCCAATGTTTTGCAGCACCATGTGAATAAGGCAGACATATTTTCTTTAAGTACTTTTAATCTAACCACCAGTACATTTTGAAGCTGCATGGTGCTTTTTTCTTTATTGTATTCAGCAGTACATTATCTCTTATTGAAACTAACTGGTTTAGACTTTGTCTCTTTTCGCTAGTGTGGTTTGGAACTGCAGTGACTTTAATAATTAAGGTAATGTATACCCACATGTAGCGGAAATCTGACGAGAAGCCACAAAAATGATATATGTGCTTTTCCACTCCAGTGAAATTAATGTGCCAGGCGCTGTGATTACATCTCAGAGGAATGTCATTACAGCATCTGCATACCATTACAATTCGTCTTGCGAGAGGACAGAGGTAAACTGCACTCATCTATCTGCCTGTCAAATGAGACTGTGGAAATTTACAGCCCTTTGGTGGAAAAAAAGCCAAAAGTAAGCCCTTTTTCAAATTATGTCATTGGCCTTTTTGTTGCTTAGAGAATTTCTCAGCTCTTGTCTGGACTGCAGAGAGACTCGGGTCATGCTCTTGTCAATAAAGCTGAGCGAGCTGTGTTAACAGTTGTTTCAAAGTGAATTATTGTGGAGAAGTAATATCAAGTTGAAAAACATAGTCGGCTCAAAATAAAAGTACAGTTTAAAAGTAGATGATAAAGTCAATGAGATAAAATAACAATTTCATATTCTCTAATGTGCCTCATTTTTAAAAAAAAAAACTAAAGCTCTAGCAGTGAAATATAGGGATGGAAAATAGCGAACTGTGCTTTGCTTCAAGCTGGGAAGGTTGATTCGATGTCTTTTCCTGTGCTTCGAAGGACAGCATTTGGCTTGGGTAACGTGATCGGACACAACCTTATAAGCTTTCCTCACAAAGAGTTCAGTCACCACGTGGTCATAAACAGCTGGTCACGTGTTCTACTCCCATGTGTAATTCCCATGGCATTGTTTCAGAAATTCACTGTGAAATCCTTTACATGGGGTCAGGTATAGGACACGGATCCCTGCCTGTAGTTATTATGGGTTTTATTGCATACGCCATTTAAAGTGGTGGTTGTTGCTACTCTTAATCTCCTGATACTTTGAGATCTTTCAGCCAAGGTCTAACATGAAGAGTTTAATTGTAAGAATGATGGAGGGCTCAGTGTGCAATTTGTGAAAATCACGTAGAAGTGCCAGGCTTGCTCAGCATGAGGGACTACAGCAATTTCTGTGAGTTTTTGTCGCTTTGACATCAAGCTGTTATGTCAGGACAAACAAAATGGAAGCAAGGACAACTGTGTGTGCAAAGCCCCATCCATCCTGCACTGGCTTGGCCACATGGCAAATCTAGATTAACAGGGGATAAGCAGAGCGAGAGAGAGAGGGAGAGAGGGAGTGGGGGTGGTGGGCAAATTAGATTGAGATAAAGAGACGGGGAATGGGAGGAACAACAAGATTGAACAGCAAAATTCACAAGAAACAGCTTGTTGTACAGTAGCGTCAGTTAAAGCTGCAACAGGCAACATTTGGCCTAAACGTGACTTCTGTCAGTATTATTTCCCCCTTCGTCTTCCTCCTCCTCCCTCTCCTCCTCAGCTGGTCAGTTTGAGCCCCAACCCTTGTCACTCATCTTGATGAGCTGTCTGCTTTCAAATGGCAGCCAGCCCGAAACTGAGGTAACCAGCTTTTGTATCGTCTCCGCAGGGGCCGAAAAGGCAGAGATGCTGTACGGAGCCAGTCTACTAGAACAACAACAATGTGTTGACCTGTGGTTTTCAAAGTCTTTCTGCTACATGGTTATTTTCCCTGTTCTTTTGGTTTATTTATTAATAGTTGTTACTTGTCAACATGATGAGTCTTAGCAATACAACTACTGGCCCCACCATCCTTTGTCAGAAACAGTTTGAACACAGCTACCCACAGACAATTATAAACGGATAAACCATGAAAAGACAGCAACGGTGTTATGATGCAAAGAGGCTAAATTACACATTTGTTTTCTTGAACTTCTTGACCGTGTGAAGCATTTGTTAGAAATTTAAGTATTTATTTGTCTGGGCATGCTGTTGCAGATACAGATACTGTGCATAATTCTAGCAAGGTACAGGTGCTGGATCTGTGCATTACATTACAGCATATTAAGGAAAAAGAATGACTCTCAATTCATGGAATTTAAAATAATGTACTGGAATATGCACATGTCTGTTTTTGTTTACCTGTGTACATTGTTGTTGGATGACCTTACATCAGCCCTGGCAAAAATTGGATTCAGCTCTGTTGTTTTGTCACTCTTCTCTATTGGTCAAACAAATAAACCAGTCTTGCTCATAAGGAATAGTACTGCGTACCGTATTCTGGTCACTTGTCATACTGGTATGTTGCAATTTGTTGTCATATGTTTCCAGATGGAGTGTATCTGGAAGTTGGTGGTCTGGAGAAGTAAGGTTTGTGAGATCTGAAGCGGGAGAAAGAAAAGACAAGGGGGAGGTGTTGCTGGTGGAGTGAGGATGGTTGAGAGACAGTGAGAAACACAAAAAGGGGAGAAAGAGAGATAGATGTAGGCGGTCAGCCAGCTAGCTGTGACAGGAGCAGATGAAGCACGAGTTGTACAGCTGGGTGCTTCACTGTCCCCGGAGTCTCGGGGCAGAAGAGACAGGCCTGCCAGTGGCTCAGGAGAAATCACTCTCTTCAAACGAATAAAGTGTGAACATTGTCTGCTATATGCAAATAAGCCCTATTTGATATCTTCCCTACCTGTAGTGCAATTCGAAATGTCAGCTCCTCTAGTGTGTGTGTATGTGTGTGTGTCTGTTTGGTGGGAGGGTTATACAAAGAATGTCAGAGAGCCACAGGTGTTTTCTCTGATTTGTATCTGATGGTCAGCAGTGTTTCCTGAAACATCCGGAAAGATGATGAGCAGAGAAAGCTGTTACCACATCACAATGTTTAACTTGAGCTTTAGTGATTGCTGGGTGATGTGCCTGCGCATCGAAGAAACCACGTGATGGATTTTTCATATAATGTCATAGCCACATTGGGGACTGTCAGAGTTATGTATTCATCCTCAACTTTCACAAAGAGAAGGCTGACATTTGTGGTATATCTTGAAGACCATTGTCATTAGGAACGCATGGATTGCAAATTCTGGAAACATACCAGGGTAAAATCAAACTTGGACCCACTGCTAGCGCTTTGAAATAAACATGGTAAAGAAACTGTGCAGTTAATAGTAACCACTAAACACTAAGTTAATAATTTTTGGTAATTACTGGTACAGTTACATGTGTTATGTGTTCCTATTGATATTTATACATTAATATTTTGTCATTATAATTAAGAACTAAGAAAATGTAATTGTTTTTCACACTTTTTTAATGTGTATGTATTATGTGTTTATTATTTTTTAATAAAAATCAGTTAACCTTTTTAGATATTGTTTACAATAAATCACTATATCAATATTTATTAGATTATCAATCATGTGGATGTTCTTTTGTGTGGGCTAGGGATTTCATTAACAGCAGGGCTCAGTATGTACAGACCCAGTATAGTCTAAATAAAAATATGACAATGTCAAATGTATACACATGGTACCCAGGAAGCAAGATAAGCTGTGCTACTCCTTCAGTCAGAATTGATATTTAAAGTCACATCTCTTGGATATGCTTACCCATATATCTTTAAAACACATTAAGTGCATAATATCCTGTTTTTTAATTGACAGGTAATTAATAGCGCATTAGGAAGAAAATGCACAGTAGGTCAATTTCTGTGCAAACTGAGAAAATGGGTAAACTGCTGTTTTCTTCATGCATTCAGGGACCACAGTTCATTATTGACTGTAGACCCATTGCATAATGCATCTTCCTCATAATGCTACCCAGCTTGAGCTGCTAGAAAGAGAATCTGATTTTTCTGTACAAGAACGAGAAGGATGAGCTATGCAGATTTCACTGTAGAGAAATCAAATATTTATGCCTCTTTCTTTCGCATTCATGGTTTCTGGAGAGCAGTTACTTAGAATAGTAGTCCTGATAGCAGCATTTTCTACAACTATGCTCAATAAGCATGCAAATCTGTTAAAGCACGGCTACTCAGAAGGTCCTAGTTGTTTGCTCTTTGGTATATTTGTAATATGTTTTTTCTTTTTCTTTTTTTTTTACTGCATATTTTTTTCTGTTACACTACATTTATGCATTTATTTGTCAATTGAAGAAGCATCTGGACTACTAATTTGGTTAACTTGTTCAAAAAAGAAAGTTAAAACACTTGGATACGATGATCTAAATAGATGTAAATAGATATCAGAAGCTAAAGAAACATATCTAATGACTAAAAGCAAGACGAAGTCAATAATATGTATTAAATAATATGTAAGTAAATAAAATCTCAGAGCTTAAGGTTTGTCTGTTATCCATGTAAGTGAGTCAAATTGCCGTGTAAAGGTACACTGTTGTTTGGGTTGTTTATGCAATATTATTTAACATTCAGACATTCAGAGTTCTTGCATTCAGAATGAAGTCCTTAGGCTTTGTGTGATGATTGCATTGAGATGTGAAACACCATTTTTCAGAAGAATGTTAATATACTGAATGAACTACAGAATGTCATTCATCTAATACAAGGACATGTAACTGCACTCATTTACCTTAATGTTGGTAAGTTTTGATCTCATAGATCTTATCTCTGTTTTCTTTTTTGCTTTTCCAACAGGATGGCGTTCCAGAGAACCTGAGAATAAAAGGTGAGTTTCTGCCTTTGATTCCTCCTTCTTCCTTCCTGTATGTCAACATGTTGTGTACAAGGGGAGGGGTTGTTGAAGCTACAGCCTAAGTGAAGCACTTTTGCTTTTTTGTAGTATAAAATATTTATGTAGCCTTTTTTTTTTAACTAAAAGACAAAAAAAGAGCACATTTGATCAAAAACACCACAATAAGAAACCTACTGGGAGCATAACACTCTCTCATCTCCTCTTTCTAAAATTTTATCTCCTACACCAAAAAGATTTCATGCAATGGTCACATTCTTGTACAAAGCTTGACTTTTCACTTATCAAGATATATTTAAACCCTAAATGAATATTTTATGTTACTAAACTAAAATATACAGTAGCCAGCAGCCATTAAATAACAAAACTATCATCAGACACCAAACTGATAAAAGTCGTCGTTCTGAACGCAAACAGAAAGACGAAAATCCAAAGACAACAGCAATTAAAAAGTTCTGTTTGGATTCCTTCAAAAACTGAAGTTATCAGGTCTGTGTGCAAGAAATCTGGTTGGTATTTTTTTTGCTTGAAATGCCTGTGTCTAATTGTAATACTATGAATTCTGACTAAGCTTGTACAAATGTTGAAAAAAAAAGTAGACCTCAACCTAAACTTCGTCAGCTGCATGAAAACATGTTTTCAAGTTTTTGTTTGGAGACATTTTGCAGACCCTCTGCCAACATGTTTTGTATCTGCTCAAAATAGTTTTTTTTCACCAGTATATAGAGGGTTTTTTCACATTATACTATAGACATTTTTCACTCATTTAACCTCCTGCAATGCCAGGAGAATTAGGTCTGAGGTTACCTTTTCACACATGTACCACATAAAAAGGATAGTCCACAAATGTATATAGTCAGGAAGGGTTTAGGGAAGCGGTGGTGTGGTGTGGTGTGGTGAGTAGTAAATACAAGGAAGGGAATGCAGATCAACGGGTAGCTAAGATGACTGTTTGAATCAGACATGTTACATACAGCTCAGCTGAGTAATATCTATAAAAGTTCAGTGCTGCATTGCATGCTTGAAAGCAGCTTAAGTGAGCACTAAATGGTTATACCCTTCAGCGTCTATAACGGGAGGTTTTCTCATACTTTACTTTCAGCTGGGTGTTTTTGTGCAATGAGATATGTTACTCTTGATATGCTCAGTCCATGAAAGTGATTGAATTATATTTCCATAACAAGGACCCGCGTGAACAAGTTAAAAATGCAGCGCAGAGCACACCAAATGCAGTCGTTCTCAGCTTTAACAAAAAAATTTGTGCCGTGAAGGTCCAGCAACCTAAAAAAAGTTGGATAACCTTAACTTTAAATGTAATTTTTTTTAAATGTACTCAGGACACACACACACAGCATATTAACCAGTTATTGCATCGATAATGTTCATTTGAGTTTAATGTGTGGCTCTGTTCATTTGCTCCTCCCCCCCCACAAACACTTACTATTGTGCAGTCTTTACATAGTCTGCACTATAATATCTTTATCTTTATTTATGCTCATTTATGGTGGACTGTGACAAAGTTGAAAACTTTTCTCTTGGTCAGACAAATCGAAATTTGAAATTCTCTTTGGAAAAACATGCATGTTGCATTCTCAAGACCAACGAGGAGAGGAACCATCCAGGTTGTTATCAGTGCTAACTTAAAAAACCTGCATCTCTGATGGGATGGAGGTGCAACCTGTACATATTGCATTCTGTTTTTACGTACATTTCCCACCGTGTCTCAACCTTTTTTGGAACTGGGTTTCTATAAAATGGTAGGAAAAACTGATAGTTGCAGCAGTAGTTGGCACTATTATCTCCAACCAGCTTCAACTACCTCTGTGGATCTGGACAGTGGTGATGCATTAATGCACCATGCTCTTCTTGCTGGTTGACAGATACATCTCATCTGTCAACCCGTCACCTTTCTAATGTCTTCTCTTTCTCCTCTAAACAAGAGTCAATGTCAGGCAAAAGGTGGTCCTGCTGCCCAACATGCCTGCCACTAAGTGTTTGAAAGGGGCGCTAAATGGACGTCTCCCCATTTTTCCTTGCCAGGGAAGGTCGAAGCAGTAATTGTAGAGGGTGCATTACCATAAAGGGCGGCCCCAGCTGTCTGCTGTGATTCACTTTAATGCACCATGTTCTGTAAGCCGAGAGGGGAGCTCTCACTTTGGCCAGTTTTCAGCAAACTCATTTCCAGCCGCGATAACGAGAAGGCAAGCAAACTGTAGGGAAAATCATAAATTATTCAAGTATCACCATGTACATTGGAGCCTTCTCGTTATTGTGAAACTGAGGTTGATTTAGCATTAAAAGGCCCAGTTTTAGAAGCTACATCAAAATTAACGGATTGAATAGACATCTAGCAAGTCAAGATCAGAATAAAAGTCCCCCCCACCAAATTTAGTTTATAAAGCTGTTGTGGTTTCATGTCACTTGGTCAACTTTGAGGTAACCAGCAATCACATACATTTATTAGTTTTAAGATGTAGTTACAGGGCAGACATCTGGAGCGGGGCACTTACCTAATTAATGTTTCCTTCACAAATATAACTTGATATTTCTTACTTTAATTAACAGAAGCCACACCGACTCTTCCTGTATACTAAAACAGATGAAAAAGTGTGTTTATTATTCAGCTTTACCCTCACAGAAAATAAATATGCTAGAGTAGAGTATTTTAAAGATGCCACTGTTTATCTCTGGGTTTTCTACAGATCCACTAAAATACAACAACAAAGTCTAATATTATCCACAAACATGGTTATAACAGGAAAAACCCCATGCTTTTTAATTGTGACTCTTTAATGTGTTGTACTGATTGATGTTGTTCTAATACATAAAGTCATGGTAATGCACAGTAAATCTGACAAATTGTAATGTATAGAAAATATGTTGAACATAATCATAAGAATACGAAAAAATACAGATCCAGAAGTTGAATTTGACTTTTTTTGCAGTTGTAGCTTTTATCTTAAAAACCGAACAGTTTGGTGTAGGTATACCAGTAGAAGCTCTAAATAGTGCAAATAGTTAAAGCACAGATCAAAGTGGTAAAAGTGTCTTCAAAATCCTTGGTTTGTCTGAGCAACAGTTCAAAATACAAGACTTTACTGTCATGTGCGATAAAGAAATTCTCAAATATTGCTGTAGATATTATTGCACTGATGAACAGCTTTTCTCTCATAGTTTATATCAGTAACTACTACGTTACTGATATAAACTGATATTTTATAAAATGTCCAAAATGTATTATACAATCTCATCATTGTTCAATATGAATTCTCATTTTTTGATTTTAAGAAGAATTATAAAGGTGCAAGAATCCTATTTTAAAATGCTTTCCCCCTCAGTTTCACAACTAGTTTTGTATTGAGAAATTCTCTCTGTCTTTTTCCATGTTCATACATACTTGAATGTGTTCTCTTGTCTGAGAATGTTATATTTTTTTACCCTGTGATATACTGGCGACCTGTCCAGCCCTGAACAAGATGAGCAGTTTGTGAAATGGATGGATGAAAATTACATTCCTGCATTTACTGTGGATGCCAAAACAAAACAAAAAAAATCATAGATGGAATGAATGAAGCGCCTTATAAACTCGAACTGAATGTCAGCAAGGAAGAGACAAATGCCAAACGTATTCCAGGATGCTCGGTAATTGGAGTCCCAGAACGAGCACATACCACACTAAGCGAGCTTGTTATGCATACTACAGGAAGACC
Source organism: Haplochromis burtoni (assembly GCF_018398535.1). NCBI lineage: Eukaryota > Metazoa > Chordata > Actinopteri > Cichliformes > Cichlidae > Haplochromis > Haplochromis burtoni. Next base: position 322,750 of record NW_024582394.1, read on the forward strand.
TTGGGCTGCTGGTGAAATGCAATTTTACAAAATAAATGGGCTGATTTAGTCATATGAAAAATGTGATTGAGCTTTTTAAGATTGTCTTCCCATTCTCATTACATGTAAGAAATGTCATTGGTAGCAGCACTATTAAGATTAATGACTTTTGCTGGTGTAGTGTATAAACAAGACACAGTAAAACAAACTTGCTGGTGTTCAGAGAACCTTGTTTTATTTAGCCAACAATTGATTTTCTTTCATATTAAGATGTATGATTCCGATATTAAAAAGCTTGGTCAGAGAGAGGGGAATAATGTTTTGCATTGGGGTATTTTTTTTTTCTCGAGATTTGCCACCTAACACATCCCAAAGTGTCCTTGGGAAAGTTGCTTAACTCAAGTTGCCCCACATGGTGAACAGAGTGCTCGTCAGAATGGGAATGAGAACCTCTAAGGTTAAATTTACAGCATGACTAATAAAGGAGTTTTAAAACTAATACAAATATTTGGTGATATAAAAACCTAATATTCTGTTATGTTAGCCAATTTTTTTCTTCCCTCCCTTCTGGCACAAAAACATAAATGGATTTTCCTGAAATTGGTTAAGTGTTGTTATTTATTAATTTACTTGTTTATGCTCTGCCCCGACTGTAATTCTCACTTAGCGTTTCCTAATAAGTTTAGGGTTACAATTTGTAGTTTCAAACTATGTTTACTGTCGTATAGGCTGGCGAAATGGTCACAACATCAAATATTTATTGCATTTTTTAGCCCTGTACAGATTCTCAATCCACATCCTTACCCTTACCTGTGGTCATGAGCTTTGGGTAGTGATTGAAGAAAGATTGTGGATTTAAGCAGGAGAAATGAACTTTCTCTGACTGGAGGCTTGTCACTTCCTTCGATTCAGTCATTCGGGAGAGCGTCAGTGTAGAGTGGAGTTGCTTCTCCATTTTGAAAGGACCCAGCTGAGATGGTTAGGGCAACTGACAAGGATGCCTCCTGGGTACCTCCTGCGGGAGTTCTGGTCATGTCATACAGGGATTAGGCCTTGGGGTAGACACAGGACACATATCACTCGAATGGCTCGGGAACATCTCTGTGTTCCCACAGGTGAGCTCGGGGAGTTGGCTGGGGAGAGGGAGGTCTAGGTTTCTCTACTTAGGTTATTGCCCATGCAACCTGGCCCACCAGATAAGTAGAAGAAAATGGATAGATGGATGACTGACAGACGGACACAATCAACACCCCTTAGGTATTCAGCTGTGTTGAACACTCCGTTACATGTGCTCAAACACACAAAACAAAATACAGGTCAGTATTGATCTAGTTATAGTGAGCACATCCTAGGTTTAGAACCTGTATTCTCACTTGGCACCATAGCCTTGTTCTGTGAGGAAAGCTTTGGAGTTCAGTTGAATCAAACCCAGGCCCACTGGTTAATTATAAATGCATTTTAAAGCAACTATGAATATCTATGAATGTATATCATGAATATCTCTCCGGTGCTCTTCTGTTATTCATATTAATTTTACACAAGTAGTCACCAGAGTCCAATATAAACAACCACACTTTTGTGCTTTACTTTGTATAGTTATTGCTACTTACTTGATGTATATAAACACAAAAATCAAACAATAAAAAACCAATCATGTAATACCATTGAAGTTTAGCAGATGAGTCAAATCTTATACCTGCAGAAAATGTGTTGATTTATGTATTTTTGTTGAGTGAACAGGTGAAGTGCTGACGTGCGAATTTGGCTGCTGATGAAAGATTTCCTTACAGACGTGGACTATTCCTATTAGTATGTTACAGCCTTTCAGATTTGAACTCTGCACAAGAGCAAACATCTTGTTTTGTTTCCTGGCACAAATGTTTATGTTCTTCTAATCTATGTCGTCTCGCGTAATTTATTCATTTGTATGCATGGCAACTGCCTACTGCTTACTCCTACCAAACCCGAGCCCATAGCAGTACATTTGAATAATTCAAAAGCTGCAAACACCAAGCTCTAAATTGTATATTAATTCTAAAATTACACACCACCCCCTGGGACTGGGTTGCACTTTTAATAACTCGTCACAGCTGTACTGAGGAGAGGTGAATGCTGCGTTCCTCTGCACCTTTCTCAGACAGAATTATTGGAAGACTCCCTGTTGTTCCATCTAGCGTCACTGTTTTGCCACAATTGAATTTGTAATGGCTTTCATACAGTAAGTCTTAATCAAGTTATTGTAGATTCATGAAGTGCTGTCTTTTCCTGGGCAGGGAAGGAAGCAGTTTTAAAGAGATGCTATGGGACTACACTGCACCATCTGCTTATGAGCACCCCAGTCAGTCTTAGATGAGTGGCTGGGTTTAAAAAAACAGAAAAAAGGCCCTATAGGATTTGCCTTTTGAATCCCCGCAGGACCTTGTGGCTAGCTTTACAGGCCACTTATGCTCCTTGACCCACTAAGCCATTAGAGGACACTTGTGTCTGCCCTAAATACTGTATGGTACAACACTTTCACCTTCTCAGGGGAAAAAGCCAGCTGTACCTTGCTTGGTCACGTTGCACTTCAGAAAGCGTTAGACTGTGTTTGCACTGGAGGTCTTCATGCTCTGTTTTAAATTGATGCCCAGATCCTTCAATATAGCTCATAGACTGTCTGATAGCAATATGACCTTAAAGGCACAGGTGAAACACTCATCAAAAAAAATGCATGATGTTACAAGTGGAGATCTTTTATTCAGTTCTTTTTTTAGGCTCATCATCCTACTATAAAAAAAACAACTTTAAGGGTGTCTGAAATGGAAAACCATAAGCCATGTACAATATCCTGTTATAGAACCAGTGACGTAGCTAATGAGCCTGTGTTTATAGTCTTAACAAGCTGAGGCCTGATATCCTGAATAAGGAATCCTTTTTAAAATTTGTATAACACAAAGCCAAACACTGCGGTTCATCTAATGGCCTAAGTCAGTTCCTGTAGAGTCCCAGCTGTTTCTGATCGTTACAACAAATTTTCCCTGTCATGACAACGACTGCATTAAAAACAAATAAAATAATAAATGACTGCCTTCAGTGCCAGGTGGATGCCAACAATTGCACTCCTAGTTGACTGTACGACTTTACCTCTGCCAATTTAAGTCACTAATTTGGACCTCTTGGCCTTTTTTGAAGATATTAATTCAGTTAACTGACAAATATAATGGATTGCTGTTTGGCTAATTGTTCTAACAGCCTGGCCATGAAGTCTGTGCTTAAGATTTGGCGACTGAAACTTTTGTTTTATTAATATAACTTTGTGTCTTTGTGATGCTACCTTACTTAGCTTTCTAGTGTTGTTAGCTGATAATTTTATCTTCACAATGGCTTCAGAATAACGTGAAGGAAATGGCAAAAATACTAAAATCAAGGCTTCAAATACAAGTTTCCAAACAATGGGTAATGTCATAATGGGTATGTTGTTCTGTTGTATACAGTCTGTATTAAATACTCTGAGGAATAGTGTTTATAGCAGCTGAGTAACAATTATCCCTGTCCTTCTAATCTTTAGTTACACCACCTCTGGCATTACGTGTAATACAAAATAACTGTAATATGGTCATTTGAAGGCTTATCACTGTACAGTTGTTTCTATTAAGCAGGACTTTGTAAAGACTATGTAAAGTTATGGTGGCATTTGACTTGATTATCCTATTATAAACCAGTCCAAGTATTTTGTATGCCGCAGAGTGCTTAACATCAGATGGGGTCATTGTTTTGTTTGATTGGCCAGAGCTGCTGAAGTTATATTGAATGATTTTTCTGGGCATGTCTGGCCTCCTGTGCCTCCTTGGGGTCAGGACTCCTGCTACCCCAGTGTAGACATGTCAGTGAAATTAATGGGGAAGCTGCATTTTTTTGTCACATTAATTTTGCTGTCCTGACCCTTGACAACAAAGATGGCAGAAAAGGCTAAAAAGCATCAAACAAGCTATAGCACAAGCATTTAGAGGGTGGGCTTACCAACGCTGTTAAACCAACACACACACAATCCAAGATTAAAAAAAAAACCAAAAACACACTAAAGCAAATTTAATAATTTAACAATATTGTTTTGTTTCATTTGACAAGTTGTATTTTTGTGGGCAAAAGCAACAACACTAAAACTGACCATTTATTTTAGACCTACATGTAAAAAAACAAAAGACAAAATAAAAAACTAACCAAAAAAAAAAAAACCCCTCAAACAACAAACTGGTGAAAAAAACAAAAACAAACCACAGCATTCAAAACGTTTCATGATTGTCCATCTTTCAAGAAGTTTAATGTACTCTTAATTTAAAACTGCTTATTTCAAAATAATATAATGTGATGCAATAGGTACAGACATCCACATTAGTAAGAAGTCATAAACTCAGTACTTTTTGTGTTAACGTACTACTATTCTAATATCTTCAGAGAGCAGTCTCACTTTGTTTCCTGCCAGGGACAAATGAGCAAACTAGAAACTACAGTGTGTTTACTCAGCTTACACTACTGCAACCTGTAGACCGTTATACAGTCTTGCCAACAGAGTTCAGATTAGTATCAGTTTTCCCCCTCTTCTTTCAGTCCAGCCCTTTGGTAAATTGCATTTAACTTTAAATTAGTGCTATTTTATGTTGGTATCTTGTTTAATTCAAATGATTTATCTTTAAATGCTGCACACTCAGAATAAACAATCTGGCAAAAGTTGAGGTTTCTTAAAGTTTCTTAATTGTTTTGTGTCGTTTTTTTTTTTTCTGTGAAAGCACATTTGTCTTGTGCTACACATATCAAATTGCTTAGCATACTGGAACATCTTAAATGGAACAAACACATTACTTGTGTGATATGAGAAAGGTCGATTTTGTCATGGGGAGAAAAAACATATCCGAAATTAGCTTGATTTTAAAATGGCTTTCTACAGCACCCTGGTATTTCATCCTACATGCTTGTTAATTGCGCTCACCTGGCGTTCCAGGTGTAAGTTAGTTCCTAATTAGATGACTAAGATGTAAACCAGCAGGACTCAGCATAGTGTGAACCACTCAAATGTTTCCTGCTGAGGTACAGACGTCTAATGAGCTACTACCCAGGAAAACACATTGGCTGTTCTAGGCCATAAGAATAGCATTTATGAGCCATATCCTAGTATACTGTTATGGCATGTAATTTATTTTCTGGTCTTTGAATTGCTTAATGAACTTTCAAAGAACGTTAAACTGCTTATTTGAAAATAATAACAGACACAGGGTAAAAAAAAGAGTGATGGGTGTCATGGCGATCATCAGTGCTGCTGCCAAAGGAAGCATAACGTGCTGCACACTTAGCAAGATCAACAATATTACCATCAAAAGTCATCTTGAGTGTATAAATGACTCCCTGGATGTTGATACCCATAATTTTTGGCAAACCATATCCTGAATATGTAGAATTAAATGGAGTGAGACGAATCTAATTGAGATTCATCAATAATTCTTAGTGATCTGCATGAACCCATGCTACTTACAGCGGATAATGATGAAGGCTTGGCAATAGCGGTGCTTCTTTTTCCATCTGAAGGTCAACACAGTAATCATAGGAAGAGATATTATCCTGAAGGTCGGTTCCGGCTTTCAGCCTAGATTAACTTTAATGTTCCTTTTATGTGAATGGCATAACTGCAACAGTGCCCAAACATGTAAAAAAATATATATACTTGACCCATTTAGGTATAACTTTTTTTTTTTATTGTTTTTTTTTTAAGTTCTCACCCAGCTTTGTTCCATTGTACTCAACATAATCTCAGAGCAGTGACAGGCAGTCTTTATATGCAACAGTGTGCTTGTGTTAAACAGCTAAGGTCTTCTAACACACTCGGTTCCCAAATTAGCTTTCAGGTGTTATTTTGTCTTTCTCTGCTAATTTCATCACATGCAGATTGAGATAAGAAGTTGATGTGAGTGAGAGTACACTGGACTTGTATGATTTTAGTTCGATTTAGCTGCAGTTTATTTGACAAAAACACCCACATTTGTTTTTCTTCTGATTCTAGAAATTTCACAAACTGACTTGTTGCACCTTATTACAGTGCATGCAAATTCACTCAAATCCAGTGAGTTTTGTTTTTATAGCATACCAGAAGATGGTAAAGATGGTAAATAGGAGAGGTACCTACTAGAAAGCTGTAGCGTTTGTTACAGTGACCAACTGTCTGCTAGAAATGGCCATAATCTTGGGGCTTTTTAAGAGTTGATGTAAAGTCAAAGTCTTTGCTGTTTCTCTACAGCTTATATTACTACTGTGTCATATATGGATTTTAAGATAAGCAGAAGAGAATAGTTAAGAATAGAAGCAAGCAATGAAAGGCGTTCTTTTTCTGTTTTAACTTCTAAGGGAGTTGTCATCAGAGTTTGTGCTGGACAACAACTCATCAGATGGTTGGTAAAAAAGCAGATGAATTTTTAAAAATACATGAAGTCATCAGTCTGTATAGTGATTTGCAGTGAGCATGCCTGCTGCTTCGTTGTATTAAAAACAAACAAACTAAAAAAAACAAGTTTTTGTCTTTATCAGGTGCTCTTTCCATATTTTCCTTACAGTGGTTCCTAGTATTTGTTATTGAAGTGCAATAGTTGGCAATTGGTGTGCTCATGCAGTAATGTTTTAACTCTTGATTTTTTTTGTATGCTTTTATTATTATTTCAGAGTCTGTGAAATTGCATTTTCCTTTCCTTTGATCGTGAGTTGTTGCCGCAAATCCAAAATAAATTAGCAAGGCAGAGCTAGACAGGGGTAGAAAACAGCCATAGTCATATGCATTAACATTACAAAGCCTGTTTTAGTTTAGACTAGGATTACTTCTGGTTGGTACATCAACTAAATTCTATTCTGAAGACTCAGCTTAACAGTTAGGTCTAATAAATACAACTCAGTCCTCCTGGTCGCTGGTCTTCGGTGAATGGTAGTACATACACTAAGCTGGAAATATCCAGCTTTGGGAAAGAAGAACTCTTACTCCTGTTTTATTGTTCAGCATAGAAAGCTGTTTCTTGATTTTGAAGAGTTCGCCTTTTCGGTTTGATAGTTTCTTCACAAAATATGTCAAAATTATTTGGTGCAAGTAGTAAGAGTCAGGTTTGTATTACAGTCAATATAAACAGAAACATTTCTTTTTGTATCTCCTTTTGTATGAGAGAGACGTGTTAATCTCTCTCCACTAAAATATTACCTTAAATGTCAGGAGTACGTGTAATGCTTTGAGCAAGAACATTTTACATTGGACTGAATTTACTTAAACAGTTTTTATCTTTGTATGTCAATATTTCACCCAGAGATATAGTAATGCAGAATCAGCCATACAAAGTTCATGAGAGAGAGAGGAAGAGGGAGAGAGAAATGAGGTCTGAAAAGGAAAGCTGCTTGTCTTTTTGTTTGCCCACCATCCAGCCCTCTGTAATGTGAAGTAGTAATGGGAGTAGCGCAGGGTGCTTACAATTAGGCGGCAATCTCTGATAAATGGGGTTGTTGGTGGAAACGCTCTCAGTGCTGCATCCTGATGTGGACAGACTGAGAGAGGAGTCTGGCCCACGTTCAGTCATTAGGCCAGGGAATGAAATGGGACGGAAAGTTGCCAAGTGGTTACCAGGTGCTCTCATCCACTCTTACACGTGCACTCAGCCAGGAACCAGCACACATACAGATACTATAAGTGCCTAAAAGTAACACACTTCTCTTAGTATTGTCCCTGAAATTGAATGCTTTTTCTTTTGGTCTTTTTCACATTTCACACATTTCACATTCACAGCACAATTTGCATAACATTGATGAAGGTATACATCCTAAAATGAAAATGTAATGAGTATGGTCACTGAATAAAAACAGGTGCACATTAGAGTGATGGCTATCTAGGCTATCTATCTTTTCTTTCTTTTTTTATTCTTTTAAGTGTGCATCATCATCATAAGTGGAACTGGGGTTGCTGCATTTGTGTCTCTCTGTGTTTGTGTAGCTATTTGGCTGTAAAGAGTGATTTTGGGTATGCAGCCTATGCAAACGTGCTTGCCTCTGGTCCACCGAAACGCCAGAAGCACTTACTTCGGTGTTGACAGGAAGGGAGTGAAAACAGAGGTTACCATGAAAAAGGAGAAACATGATAAAATATTCAGTGGTCACATAAGCAGCATTAAAAGCATTGTTTTTCACACCCAGTACACGTCAATCCAAAGATTTCTTTTGTGTGTATAGCGAATTAGGACTTTTCTGCATGCTAAACTAAATAACCAACAACAGCACAAGAACACGGAATAACAAACAGACCATTTTTTTCCAGATATTTTTGAAATTTCCCGCTGGTAAGAGTACCCACCTATCACAAAGGTCTTGGTTCTCGACAAAGGCTGTGTAATCGCAGCTAGTCAATTAGCATGGAGGTCTGTTGGTTCTCTCTGTTGCTGCATTCAGTAACTATAAAGGTGGATAAAAATGGAGGAAAAAGAGACCAGACATCCACAAGGAAACCTTGCAAGTCAGTAAAGAGGTTTTGTAGAAGATTTGTAGCATAATTTTCATAAAACAATATTTGTCCCTATATTTGAACAACATTTGCAATTATTATAAGTGTTGAATCTCAAAATGAACTGGTGCAATTTCTACATAAACAGTGCAAGTTTTTTTCTGTATTAATTAAAAACCATGCGGGGGGAAAAAGGAGATTTGATGTTTTCATTCATAAAGAGTCTGTTTTCCTTTTGACAGTGTGGTTTGATTAATTTACAGTCCTTCAAAGCAGTGAAAGTCTTTTTAAAAAATCTATTGTAGGGGTGGGGATTCTTTGATTAGCCTCTGCTGAGCAGCTGTGATGTATACCTTTGTACACTGTTGACAAGCTGGGGAATATTTCATGTGAAGTTTAGTCATATAATTTTAATTTGTATTTACACTATGTCCTTTGTACTCTGCAAAGTGGTTTGTGATGAATATGTTAGACAGCATTTTATGAATAAGTTGAACGTGAGTTGACTTCGGTGCTCTTTTAGATTTCATAAACACGAAGCACAGTCTATTCATGTGCTGTCAGTTGTGTTTGTAGAGGGCGACAAGATAGATGTTGAGTAGTAAACACCCCCGTCTGTATCTCCGTCCTTTTACCTGAACTGAAAATGTCCCTGTCTTGTTTAGACGTAATGCTTTTTCCCCCCTGCAGAATTTCTGTATCTAACAAGTTTTCATAGTATGTGATAATTCAAGGTACACCAGAGCGTATTTTGCAGCTATTCTTGTCAGCACGTAGTGGCTTTGACCCTTGCACTTTCTACTCTGGCTGCTTTTACTGTTAAAGAGGAAATTGGATTTCACTGTTCGGTTGTCTCGTATAAGAGTTAAATGTCGAAAATGTGAATGCAAACGCTTTCTCTTGAACATAACTGTTATATATATATTTTTTATACGGCACTTAGAGATGCAGAGGTTGGCAGGGTTTCAGATCAGCAGGTTGCAGAGCTCAGCTTTTATTAAAATGGAATAGGCTTTCCCCTTTATAAATGATTTTAAGGATTTGTCCTCCGTTCCTTGTTGAGTCAGACTAGATTGAATTTATCAAACAGAACATGGGAAATTAAATTTAGGAATATATAGTCCAACCATGTAACAGTATGAAACAGAGTTATATGTTGACCTGCAGTCACACAGTGAGTAAAATGATAAAAATGGAAACATAAGAAGTGACAATGTTTTTTATTTTTTTTCCCCAATACTTTGTCTTTGTATTTTAGTGAAAGGGCTGTGGAATGAAGTCATCGAGGTGGAAGGGAAGTCATCAATGTTTTAAACATAGTGTGTTGCTCTGCTTAAAAGGCTTGAAAAAGCTCTTATACCTCAAATAGATACTCATAAATAGTTCAAGAGTTGTTTATGCCACCAGGAGTAAAAGTGTTGTCACAATGTTGCAATTAGCATTTGGTAGGGGAAGAAGTGCATTTCAGCAGGTGATAACACAACACCTTAACGACGCTGATGGATATAGGTCTTTGAGCAGGTCGTTACCTTTGGGGCTGACAGAAACAAGTCTTTGACGTGCCATGTGTAAAGCCGAAGATAACAATGCTGTAACAGCCTGCCTTTTTGACACCTTTTATCACCAGAAAACAATTTGTAAACGAATGGGAAACCATGCCAAATGTACTTCCAGTGTAGTTAATGCATCTGTCTCTATACACCTAGACAAATTTGTAGTTTGTGGAAGAAGGAAGACAAAAAACAAGAGAACAACTTTAAATCTGATTCTGATATTTCAAAACCCAGGAGCTTTCTAAATTGACAGTGTTCTGGTGAAAAATTGATAATTATGCACATTTACATTCATATCAATTTTGAGCTGTATAAGCTGTTCATTATCTGCAAGAGCTGATTTTAAACATATTGATATAGTGTGTATTTTAAGTAAACCCTTAAGTAGCTAAATATAGAAGGGAGAAAATATAATTCAAGCTTTATTTTCTTATGGAGTGCATCTTTTTGCGCTGCATGTGTTTTATAGTACTGGGAATTTTTATTTACCCAGCCTTCCTTAGCTTCCTCACGAAGCTAACTCCTGGCCACTGAGAGCATAGGTGTGTCTATTGCAGGACAGGTCCTCTGACAGTTGGACACTGAGGAAGTTTAAACTGGAGACCCTCTTGATATATAGTGAGTTATGGTCTGTTCTCGTGGACCTTCTGGAGTCCATTGTTCTGGAACAAACTGTTGTCAGAAGCCCAGACTGCCAGTGTAACCAGCCTCTTCTTTTTACCTTTTAAACTGATGTTTGTTCACTTATGAAATGTGGAGATAATCCATCGATCCATTCTCATCTACTCATCCTTGTCAGGGTCACGGGAGCACTGGAGTCTATTCCAGCTACCAAGGGGAAGGTTACACCATGGACAGGTCACCAATCTGCGGGGCTAACACAGATTGAAAGACTATCATTCACATTTACACCTATGGGCAGTCACCATTTAACCAAATGAGAGATGATGAGAGATGAAATTGCCTTTATTTGTCAGTTGCAGGTCTTTTGCCCACAACCGAGATGACAGACCTTGCCGACCGTACATACAATACACAAACATCACATTGGGGAGACAGGTCAGGCTAGGTAGCGAGGAAAAAAAACATCGAAATGTGTAACACAAAAGGATAATGCACAGATGTCAACACACCATAGCACAATAAAACACAGACAAGCAACATGGGAAAGTGTTCCAGTGTGTACATCTGATCTGGGACCGCTGCAATCTTCGACTGCGCCTCCAGCTGACCCGATGTCCACATCAGAGGGGAGGTAAGCGTTGGAGGTGGCGTTGGATCCGGGGTAGGGAGGGTGATGCGTCAGTGAGTGCTTATCAGTATCAGTATGTGTGTGCGTGTCCATAGTTCAGCTGAGACAGTGTCCTTCACCCTGCCAGGCTAAGTAAACAGTCTTCCAGCCAACCCAGGTGTCCATGTCACTGGACTGAGAGAGAAGCTGGAGTACCTAGAGAGAGCCCACACAAACACAAGGAGAACATGCAGAATCCTCAGATGACGAAGTCGAACTCAGGACCTTCTTGTTGTGAGGCAACAGTGCTAACCACTGCACCACCATGCTGCTTTAGTAAATCATTTAGCACCGAATGTGAAGGGGGTCGCAGTGACCACACTTAACACCTTTTCCTGGCAGAAGATTCATTTTTGAATAAAGAGACAAGTTTGCGAGCTTAACAAACACATCGGAAATTGAGCCTGAAATGAATTTATCTGGAAATTCTTTCTACCAATAGAAAGAATTCAAAATTCTTTCTATTGGTTAAGGTTCCTGTCTTTAGGTGAAAATTATTCACCAGTTGTTTTAAAATGAAATCTCCAAGACTATGCATGCCTCCGGCTCAGGATGGCTGAAAATAAATCATGCTTAGTGCCATTAAATGTCCTTCTCCATAAATATGTCACAAATAATGCATTGTCAACAAATTGGTGACATTCAGGAAATTGCTGTTCCTGAGACGCTGCTAATGGTCAGACTTACATGCAACCATTGTTTGAGAAAAAACGGCAGGTAATGGCAGACTGGATGATGTCAGATGTTTAACCGTGAATATGTTACACCTTTTCTTTGCATGACAACAGGTTGGCTAAAAATACACTTTGCTGCTGCCGCTGCTAATGTGCACGCTTGTGCCTTCCAGTATTCGCAGCGCTCCACTTAAGAACTTGCTCACCGTCTGAGATTTCAGATAACTTATTTGCACAAAGTGTCAGTTGGTGTGAGGGACTGTGACATTGTTTATGCGCAAGTAAAGTTTTAAGATTGTTGTAGTTGTTGTTTATTCCAATTTGCATCTCCTTTTTCTTATTCATGGACCTTGTGGGCCAGCTAAACTCTGCACTGTGTGAGCTTAGCGCCTGACTGTTGTTTACCACGCTTCGCTCTCTCCCTCAGGACTCGGAGCTGTTGTAATGGAAAACATCAGATACAGGTACTACAGCAACAGTTTGAGTTTACAAAGAGAATAGAAAGCATTCGCAAAAAAAAAAAAAAAAAAAGAGGTACGGAGATGCCTGTCCAAGGAAAAAATATGCTTCAAAATGATATTGCTTAAATGGATGTCTGTGTGTGTGTTTTTTGTTTGTTTGTTTGAGTCAGCATCAGGAACAGAGTTATGAGAAGCTTGAATGGCTTTACAAAGAGTGCAGGTTGTTACACTTTGGGGAAGACAATTTCCATAACACTACTGGGTTTTTTGTGGTTTTAAAGCTTGTCTTTTGGTGCCATAGCAATGCTTTGATCCATCTGCAAAGACAATCTGATTATGTTGGCCATGTCCAAGTACGTCTGTTATCCCTTTACACAGTGTTCACCTCGTTATGCATGCATGGAGGGATGATGCCCTTCAAATACTGCACACTGGAGTCACATCTGTCAGGACCTTGGTGTTGCTTACACGCTCTGACTAAAGGTTAATGTTTTACCTGCACAGGGCATATTTTCATTTGGTTTTTAATGAGATAATTCTGACTAATTGTCTTTGCATCTTAAGCCATTCGCCACACTGAGATTTCAAAACACAGAACTCTATCAAACAAGGTTAAGAACAAAAGTTTATTTAGCTCCCGGAAAGATTTTAAAGGTAAATGTTGAATCAGGGATTTTTTTATTTCATTTTTTTTTTTTTTAAATTTTTGATTACTTCAATATTCAGCTGCAGTTTTGCATAAACAGCTGTTGTCAGTGCCATTCTTTCAGCATATAGCAAGCATACAGCTGGTGAACTGTTAAGTAATTTCCAAGGTGACATTAAAGCTTGTCATTTTAAACAGTCAGACTCCTTTCAGGGTCCTTTCAGTCTGTGATGCAAACAGTAGTTCAGTCAATTACAATGTCCAGCTGTCCACAATAGCACTAACGTAACTTTAACTTAATAACTGTCGCTCATCAAACAATTTCAGACAACTTCTCTGCAGTTTAAAGTTACTGTAATACCTGTCACTAATTGACAATTATGCAGCTGTTATCAGTGCTAAATGCTTCATTTGCATACCATGAATATATTTGTATGTAACTTAAAAGGCTAAAACATAACATTATCCTAATATTTTAATGAATGAATAAATGACTTGCATAAAATTAACCCAAATTTTTTCTTTAATCTAATGATATCATATTTTTCCTTTATTCTTTTCTAATGTATGTTTCAATGGTGCATACTACCAATTGTGGTCAGAAGTTGAATGCAATTTTATTAATTTCTTTATACTGTTCTTTGTCCAGCGTGAAATGATTTTACATTCGAATTTTGAATAAGTGATGTTGAAGGTTCTGTAGTGTATTTTAACTTGATCATGCCAATGCCTATTAACTTCTTGTTAGGAGTCATGATTTACTGCTACTGGTAGTTTCTTTGTGTCAGCATAAAAACGATTTGTTTGACAGCACTGAATATTCAGAACAATGCTAAAGGAACTCAGTGAAGATCTGAGAATGAGAATTTTAGATTTACATAAGTTATGTAGGAAGGTCTCTTGGAGTCATTTCTAATCAACTGCAGATTTGAAAATCATCAGCACAAACAATTGTACTCAACCTGTTAAGCCCCCAGTAGTTTTCTGATCTCCTCGTCTCCTTCCTTTTGCACCCATCTTTGGGTGCGTGGGTGCTTAAGAGGTTAAATATATGTTATTTGGCTGTGAACGATTAACCACTCTGCCAAGGTCCCAAGGTGTTACTCTGAAATGAGAGGAAATTGGTTTGGATGTTCAGGAATAACCCAAAAACAGACAGATGTTTCGAGGAGGTGAGGCTTTTAAACCACTGTCAGTCATGATGATGTAACATGATCCAGGGCTGTTTTACTCCCAGTGGTCCTGGGAAATTGTCCAAAGTTGATGCAGTGACGAAGGAGGACTATTTCTAAATTCTTCAGCTTCACTCAAATTAATGGCTAGACTGTTGACACTTGAACACAGTTGAGTTCACTAACAAGTCAATGAAGCCAAACTCATCAAAACTGATTTTGAAGTAGATTGGAGAAAATCCAAAATAAAGTAAAACTGTGCACTCAATTCCTGTTTATAAAAGTCATTAAAGATTTTGCTGTTCAGGAAAAAGAACAATTCAAAGAAAAAAGTGTTTGGAAACTTTTTGTAAACTAATGTAAACTTTTGACCCAATAAATGTTACCAAAGGGTTTTTGTTTGTTTTTTAATAATCGTTCAGAGTGTGTGTTAGTAACTCTAACCTAACAGCTCAGTTTCAAGCACTTAACTCTGGCTGTGAACACAGAAGCCCCACCCACATGATTTTCAAACAGTCTGTTGATAATGGGTAACCAATCAGACAAAAGCTATTTAAATGGCGTGCAAAAAGAGCTAAATGGTTTGTTTCAAACAGAAGATAAACTTGAGGGCTGCATTAAAGCCTCAATGTAAGATAAATAGGAATTATGTTGAGCTGTGGCTCATGAAAAGCTGCTTAAGTAGAAAGCAACAATGAAAAAGATGGAACTGAAAGTGAGGATAATGGGTCTCCTTTAGTGGAGAACAAAGATGGATTAATTATAAGGCTTAGCTGAGTCAGATGTTTTAGATCAAGAACGTGGGTTGAAAAAAGCTTTGGTGATCACAAATTTTGCAAACCCCCCCCCAGTGTTTTAGTTTTACATTTTTCCTAAAATTCTTTGTACCTTGCTTTCTTTATGATGAAGACAGCTAACAAATATTATAAATCTCACAAAGGCATTGTTTCCCAGCATGTTTGACCTGATCATCAAAGGAAGCTACTTGATATAGGGCGTCTAAGATCCCTTTGCTTTTTCTTATAAACCTCATGTTGCTGCACTGTTTTGTTGCAGTCTGCATAAATATACTTTCAGTTCTCGAAACTATGCAAAAATGATCTCTGTTGGGGAGTATGTTAATGACAATTTCTGGGTTCTGACCTGCTGACTTTGGCCTTTTTGTTCTAATTTCTGCTAAAGAATTTGTGCTCACTGGTTTTGCTTAGTCAGCCTTGGCTGTGTTGACTTCACAAATATTAATTTCTCTGCTATCCAGCCTCATTCTAACTGCAGTTTAAAAAAAAAAAGGAAATTCCGGTGAGCCAGCTCACAGGAACGACTCTTTCAAACTCAAAAATTGTTGCTAAAAACTTTTATTAGCATGTGACTTTTATATAATTTACAGTCTGCTATCACCACTCACACATCATCACTATTAAGTCCACCCATATGTCAGTATCCACAGTGTCTCAAAGTGTTATTGAGTCCTTTAGCAAAACTTGCATGGTGTGGGAGTCTGTTGTCATTAGGTCAGATTTTTTCAGTTTCTCTTGTTTTCTTCCTGTTTTTAGTGTAGTAGATGCATGGAAAGAAAAGAATACCACCTAAGCTGAGGTATTGTAGCAGAAGTTGTGGTGTGTTTACAAATGACAGTTCATGTCATAGCACGTTACAATAAAAATATTGTACTACTCCGTGATAAAACAATAAGCAGAGGAGAAACAAATTGACTGGCTGCTCTGAAAAGAAGCATCAGCTGCAATGAAGTTTCACAGAGCGAGACTCATGCATTATATTTCAAGTAAACAGATTGTATTCAGCCACTGGTAGAACATGATCTATAATCTCAGTGGGTGTATACAAGACAAGTTACATTTCTACCCTAAGGGTCCCATTGAAGATTTGGCATCATGGATTTCTGTCCACATTTTGAAAAACAATAGGTCATCAATAAAGGAATTGCTGTGTACGATCCCTCATTTGTCTCTGTTGTCAGCTGATGGCCAGACAGTTGGATGTGCATACTGATAACAGATGACTCTGCCCTTCGCTGACCCTGCTGGTGACGGAGGATGCCTCGCTGTGCGACGCAAATTCACTGAATAATCATTACGCCAGTGCACCGCGGGGAATTAATAAACTAGCAAATTGACTGGCTCCAATCAGGTCACAGTGTACACACTTGTATCCCGTCTAAATCCTCTGTGACGGATAGAGCATAATGCGGGCTATGTGTGGGGGGATTGTTTGGGATATGAATGAGGCGCACCACTTTAAGTCATTTTGTTTACCCTGACGTGTGACTGCTAAAACTGAAGGCAGATATTCATGAAGGCTTCTGATTGAAAGCCTCAAAAGTGAAACTGTAGAAGTCTTTCAGCTGATTCTTCTGATGTTCTAGGAAGCTTTGAAATTATGCAGTATGTTTTTTTTTAAACATCTTTAGACTCATTGTCTTTAAATACATATAATTATACAAACTATTATCATAAAAACAAAAGCCTGAAACTATTGTGATTTCCGCTCATATCCATCTCTGTAGAAGGAGACTTTACAAAAGTAAAAGTTGTTTTTAATAAATGGAAGAATAAAGTGATGCTAACGACAAAGAATGTAATGGATCCGGTCTCAGAAGCAAAGCTATTTCTTTAATGCATTTCTATAACCATCTGCTGCGGTTGTCTGTGAATAGATGGTGTTGATCTTGGTTTCTCTGTGAATGAATCGAGCACTATACTGTCCCGCTCAAAGCTAAATATGTCATAGATTGTAATTAATGCAGTGAAGCACCTCTCTGTAGTCAATATTTATTGGTTGGTAGTGAACAGCTTGTGTGCAGTGTGAGTAAAATCTGTGCATGCTGGTCTGCTTACACCTTATTTTGTTATTTTTCTATTTTACATGACAGTTTTCCAGTTAAGTTGGGCATCCTTATGTGGAGGAAATTAAGTGAAACTTTGTGATCTACGAGTTGTGATCGTGTGCAGCTAATTTGCATTGGGTAATATGGTTCTGAGTAAATGAAATGCCTAATGCAGTATGTTCACTGGCAACTTGCCGAAATAGCTATGTAAGAAATAATCTTGCTTTAGGAGTGGATAATGGGAAGGAAAACAAAAATGCATTGACATTATATATTTTTTAGATATTCGGTGCTCTGCAGTGACAGTGGTCGGAGAGGAAATTACATTATGTGAACATTACCAGTAGAAGCCTAGTTGTTACGATAATTCTCAGGCAAAGTAGACAAAATGTAGCTCTTATTTTAATAATTAATCTACTTTTTTAATAATGCTTTGGAAGATTAATAGAGTTGATAGCTAAATATGGGTTAGAAGTCAGTTCGAGTATAGGTATGTACTAAAATCTACTCTTAAACATGAACTGGAACTAAAGTGGTAAAGACTGTAGTATTGCTAAACACCAACACTTTTATTTTCTTTGCGTTGTTCTTGATAGCTATCATGCATTCTCATTATTCCCAATACAGAAGAGAGTGTATGTAAGGGGGGTGAGTGTCTTTCTCGGCAGCAAAGAAATGCTTTGGATGTTGTTATTGACTTTTATCTTTTCTGAAACACCAATCTGCTTCACAGCTAAGTCATTTCAGCTGGTTGGAAGCCACTTAAACTTTATCAAATGCTATAGTCACAAAACAGTAACCGGAGACCATTGCATGGCCAATATTATAATGACTCTGTGCAATGAACTTACGATCTTGTCCTTTTAGAAATGGTTGCTATGAAGATGGGCATCAGAGTCTGTGACAACTTGCCATGAGTTGCCATATTAAAAGTTACTTTGATGATATAATGACAATAAGGTGTAATCAGTCATCTGTGTATGATTGGGGTCCTGCTGTACTGTCTGCATCCAGAAATTCTCATTAACTACATAGATTCAGAGTCTAGCCAAAACCTCATAGATCTGAAACAGAAAGAAAATCTCCATAAATAGCAACGTAGTTGTTAGGGAATTTAATAAAAGTATCACATTGATGATCAACAACCTTGCTTTTATATAGCAATTAAACCAGAGTACAACCAGTTGACAACTAGTGAAGTCAAGTTGGACTCATTGGTGCAGAATGACGTAAATCGATTGCAGCATGTTGGCATTCTGCCATCTGTCCGCATTTATCAATTTGATGGAATTGTTTGCAGACTTTCATCAGACTTTAAGTGATCACAATCAGTTTTAGCTCAACTGCAATTTTTAGGTTGCCTCCTGCTTTTGCAGCAGCGACCTGTGCAATCACCTTGCAGTCTCAATATCTGGGGGAAGAGTTGGTCGCTGCAACTACTTGGTCATTGAATGTGAAATTTTTTTTGCATCCGCAAATTCTTTTTGTGGGGTTTCCTATGAGTTGCAGTGAGATTACTGTCTTATTTGTATTTGAGTAGGACTGAGCCAAAAAACAAAATTGCCTCAAATGAAAATTAGATGTAGTTTTAAAAACTATGATTAAAAACCCAGAACAAGAGCAGATTCTCAGAATTGAAAAATGTTTCTATCGATCACATAAAACATTTTTAAAAAATGTCATCTGTTATGAGAACAATTTCCATTTAATTTCATGTTGAATATTTGAGGAATTTCTCCAGCTCTCTGATAAAGCTGGAGAAAATAGAAAATAAATAACTACAAAAAAGGAAGATACAGCTTGTTGTGACACATAGTCTCTTATAGTGTAAGGGCCTCGATAGGGAAGTACATCAATCAAACAACTGTATCACTATTGGCTCTTCTGTATTGTGTGTGTGTGTTTGTGTGTTTTCATAGTCATAAAGCCAGTTCCACCTCTTTAATATGCACAAGGCATGTTGCGATTGTGTTCATTAAAACAGAATTCATGACACTCCTCCATAAGGCTGTTTGCCATGGTGGGCTTTCATTCATTAACACCAGTTGGTGGTCTGTATGAAGGTGTGTGTGTGTTTAAATATGTATGTGTTCTTTTTATTTATTTTGTTTTTTTTATTTTATATTTTATTACAGCCTTTATGATGTCCCTTTTGTCATGTGAAAGAAAAAGGTTGAACTATATTTGCAGGGTAGTGTTATTACTTTGGTAGTTTTTAAATAAGGGTACACTAAGGCCTATAAATACAGTGACCTTTTCTCTATTGGAGTAGGTAGTGGACAAAGCTATAATCATTTTCCGTGTAGTCATTGCCTGACTTCCCTTACGTTCATCAGGGTGCAGCCTTGAGAGGTATGATTGAGGTTATTTTTTTCATTTTTTTTCCTTCTGCGCTCAACATACCCCTCCGCCTCTTGTGGACTATTCCAAAGGGCAATGTAAGAGCGGGCAGGCTGCTATTAGAAAGCCAATATATTTGATATGGTTCATGGGTTACTGTACGGACTGATCTGTGGCCTGTCAAGTCATGTTAGTGTTCATACAGGTTGAAAAGGCAGACCACAGAGAAAATCACACTAATCTTGCTCTCATAAAACCCCTTGTAAATGAAGTCATCCTCACAAATCACACAGCTTCATGATTTTATTTATGTTTGCTGCTGAATCACCATATAAGCTGTGATGTTTGGCTCTCTTATTACGTCTTTTCCTCCTTTTTCCCCTCCTCCACACAGTGGTCAGAGATCAGGGTTTGTTGCAGAACTGCAACCTTATAGTCTTCCAGAAATAAATCTGTTACTCAAGGACACCTTTCACACATACGGTTTTTGGTTATTTTTTCATTTTAAATCCTCAATTCCTTAACCCTAGAATTCAATGAATACTGAATGACATTGTAGCCCTTGCTATTTTAAGGGTCACTTTATTTGAAAATACATTGGTTACTGCAAAATACAAGCTGCTCCATCTCTTCTGGTCATTCAGTTCCCACTTGCAGCAAGGTGGAGGTACTGCACATGTACACTGAGGGGCACATTGACCTTGTAAACAAACCCTCTCCTTGTGGTTTCCAATCAAAGTTATTATAGTTTTGTATTTTTCATGAGTTTTTATTCATATTTAATTTCAAATTTTTTCTTTCAATCCATTTTTAATTTGTTAGTTTCAAGAGTGGGTCCATTTAATATTTATTGTTTGAAATATTTAGTTTTAGTTAGTTTAGTTTAAGCTTTCAATTTATTATGATATGGTTAGTGTTTGGCATGGCAAAATGTTTTACGTTCAGACAAACACTGATGCCTTAACGTACTGGACTTGTAAAAGTCATGCTTGTATTTTGTGCATAAAAATAATTTTCAGACTCACCTCTTCTTAATGCAGCCATTGACATGCTCATCTGTAATGGCTTTCACAGTACAAAAACCTGTCCTGTAAACATGTCAAGTGCCAGTAAACATCTGGACCAAAGCCTCCTCATCCTTGTTCTGTTTTTTTACCATTTAAGTTTAGTTTAGTTTTAAGTATACTGACCTTGTTTCTAACCTTGTTTGTCAACTTAATTGGTAGGGAGCAGTTAATTCATTTAGGGACTTTTTCTTAAACAGTTCATAATTTATTTTAAATGACTCTCATTGTTCCTGTTCTTGTTCTTTTGCACAGTTATAGTTACATTCTCTCTTGAACCTCTGTGCACATGTATGTTGAGTTTTGCCTAAGAAGGAAGCACACAGGGAAAATTTCCCATTATGATAACCTTAAATCAAAAATTTGAAACGAGTTTGTGTAAAGGATATTGATCTTTGTCAGGTAGCTCTTGCACTTTTGCCAATGTTAGATGTTAGCTTAGATAGGCCACGCTGAAAAAGGTTTAGCCTAGGTAGTAGACCAAGATCATAGAAACCATCAAAAGACCATAGAAATTCTGTAGCTTGTATTGACGACAATGAAAATATTCATTAGTGAAGCAAAGACGGTGAATCCCAAATTTATAGAACTGCACTGTTTTCTTGTCACATTCCTAGGCTCATAAAATATTTGAAACCTCAAAGCAGAGAAGTGGAATTAAAGAGCTGCTGGATCCATTCACCATAAGGGTGGAGTCTTTGAACTACTAAAGTTAACTGATTGATTGATTGACTGATTGATTGTTATTGTAAATATGCTTGTCTAGTTAATCATTTTCTTTCATCAGTCCACTCAGTGGGAGGTTTTCAGGACACATGGGTGTAAATATGAATTAAAAAAAAAGAAATGTATTTCTTTGCTTTTTCCTACTGTGAATGGTTTACAGTGAACTTGACTTGCATAATTTATGGATCTCACTGACTCACTCTTTGAGTTGAGAAAAACACCTTCCTGTATTGATGGGAATTCCCCGAGGGGCTAGGGGACAGGGAAAAAGCCTGAATTAGATCCAGCCCTTGACAGGAGCCTAAATCCAGGCTTTCGATTTGTGTCTGGCAGGAACCTGTTTAGATCACGAGTTAAAGTCAGACAGAAGTGTAATGCTCTACGCCCCATTGTGTGTTTTCTAGGCTTTATGGGGCACAACAGCTATCCGGGTCCATGTGAACACAAGTACTGTGGCTTGGGACGCCATTGTGTGGTCAATCATGAGACCGAACAAGGGGAGTGCAAGTGCTTGGATCACTGCAAACCACACTACAAGCCGGTGTGCGGTTCAGATGGGAAACTCTACCAGAACCATTGTGAGCTCCACCGAACCTCGTGCATCAGAGGACACAGGATTACCATCATGCACAGTGAAGAGTGCTTCTACAAAGGTAAGAAGCTTTGTGACATATTTCTCATGACAGATGTGTTTTCTAGTCCACCTTGTACCTTTAGTAATGAACAGTATATGAAGTCAAAATGGCCCCGTCACTTGCAGGATTTAACATATTTAAGTTGCCATTAGAAATACCTTTGGATACACCCACTGCTTATTGTAACAATGTTCACTTGACAGTCATCTTGGTAATACTTCTGAGAGGTTATTTGGGCAATGTTTTTTTAAAGGCAGTGCTTAAATATGGTGGTTACCTGGCGATAAAAACTGCATGTGTAGGAAACGTCTAGAAAAACTTTACACTTTATGTCTCTATCTTTGCGGTTGTGAAATTCCATCCATCCATTTTCTTCCGCTTATCTGGGGCCGGGTCGCAGGGGCAGCAGCCCAAGCAGAGAAGCCCAGACCTCCCTCTCCCCAGCCACCTCCTCCAGCTTATCCGGCAGAACACCAAGGTGTTCCCAGGCCAGCCGAGAGATATAATCTGTCCAGCGTGTGCTGGGTCTCCTCCCGGTGGGACATGCCCAGAAAACCTCGCCCAGGAGACGCCCAGGGGGCATCCTTGTCAGATGCCCAACCACCTCAGCTGGCTCCTTTCGATGTGGAGGAACAGCGGCTTTACTCTGAGCCTCTCCCGGATGGCTGAACCTCTCACCCTATCTCTAAGGGAGAGGCCAGCCACCCTTTGGAGGAAACCCATTTCCGCCGCTTGTATTCACGATTTCGTTCTTTCGGTCACGACCCACAGCTCGTGACCATAGGTGAGGGTAGGCTTAGACCGACCGGTAAATTGAGAGCTTTGCTTTTACACTCAGCTCTCTCATCCCAGACCCGGAGTGGAAATTTCCACATAGATTTCAACTGATGATTTTATGGGGTATTACAACATATAGAAATTTGTTGTTGTCATTAATATGTTCTTTCTCACAAAAATTGACTGTGAGTCAGAGTCTGTTTAACGAGCCATGGTTGGTGTAGGTAAAAATGTACACAGTAAAGCAGTTATCCAGTATGGCATCTGCATTTTCATCTTGTCATAGAGAAAATAATGATGTTGTTGAATTCATATGGGAGTTTTATACAAGCAAACATCAAAAGCAGCATAGTAATTAGCAAGATATCAGCAGAACAGTTATGGTTGTGAAAAAGATGCATGCTTTGCTTCACATTTAGATATGTCATGTCAAAATTCAAGCAGATGATGTTAAAAAAAATCTGCCTGAATAACCAAATCAAAATTAACACATTACTGAACATGCAGACATCCATGACATTTTATTTACATTTACACTACCGTATTAATACCGCATAGTGAAAGGAGCTTAACAAAGAGGACGCTACCTGAAACCAGTCATATAGCTCTCTCTGGTTTGCAAAGCACACTTTAGAGGTAGGAGCAGGTGGTAGTGCTGTTGTGTTCATATTTCCCCAGAGAAGGCTGACTGCATTCTACCATTGATTGTATAAACATACCAATTATTCTTAGTCCCCGGAAACAGGCTCTTCTCCCTTCACAATGCTAGACATCACTGAAGTAAAAGCTCCTGACACTCTGCACCTTTTCCTTTCAGGTCAAAGGGGATTGATGAAAAATCCTCACATACAGCATATGCATAATATTCATGAGAGACTGCATCTGCATTGATTTGACAGGGTTTCTCCACATACTTGTTAACTTTGAAAAGTAACTTCATAAGAGACTAGGAATGGTGCTTGGATCTATATAGTGTCGCACATGAAACTCTCTGCGGTCCTCCTTACAGAGAGTTTTGAGGACAACATTCTCGGGATGTAAAACCAAAATAAACCAAAACAAAAACAAACAGCACATCCTCCTTACCCAAGTATGCCTTCTTCCACTACTGAAATGTTCAATTTAAAGATGAACAAAGCCTAAGTGTAGGTAGGAAAACAAGCATTTACATCAATTCCTTTTATAATACAAGAGCCGGCATACAAACCATCTTAAAACTGCAGCCTCATGACTTGGAATACGTTAAGGGAGCAAAAAAGCGATGCAGGTAAGGCAGTGTTAACACTTGAGCATGCATTTTATCCTAAAAACACAAAACGGCATCTAGATCAATGATCCTCCTGTGAGTGACTGTCCTAACTAGCTTGCCACATGTGCCCTGTCCTGTCAGGCTATCCCCTCCCCACCCATCAGCATCTGTTCGGAATGCAGAGTGGGATATTTGACCAGTGTCAGGTGATCAATATCAGATCAACAAGAGCCAAAAGAAGGGGGGGAAACACAGGGTCTTTTTTTCCCTTCTTTTTTTAAACATTGCATCCTTTGTTCAGTCCGGATAGTTTTTCTTTCTGCTGTGACTGATATGTAATCAATTTCTCATCGGATAAAAGCTCCAGGGAGAGGACACAGGAGCCTGTTGGAGCGATTAGTAATCACAGTATTATTTTTCTCCTCTGCACTTTAAAATATTTAGAAATTAAACCATAAATTATATTTTTAAAAATTGTTTGTGATTTTAAACTTTACATTGGAAAACAAAGCGATTGCTTAAATGTTAGACAGCTTCAGGGAATTTGTTCTTTGTTGCAAGTACAAAAGGCAGCGTAGCAGCGAGAGGAAAGGAATAATTGAGCAAATGTAATAGGGCTTACAGCCAGATCTAGATGTAATTATGATTCAGGGATTATTAGTGGGTAAAGCAGAATGTGCCCTCAATGGCATGTTAAATATGTTACTTGATTATTTGTCCTCCAGGTAATGGGTCCAATTTATGTAGCAACAGGAAGATATATACTCATTATCATAGCATAATAATGACTTTTCCTCCCTTCTTTCAGCATTAGCTGCCTCTAAAGCGCTTGCTTGGGTCCAGACCTTTGAGACTGTGGACTGTTTCTTTTGGTGCTGTGACATAAAACAGCAGTTTCTAAAAAAGAACAGTCATCAACTTGTCGGTTGACTAACAATTAACCAATCAGAACCATGAGTGAGATTAAAGCTGTATTTAAGCTTTCATTAGTAGAGGGTCAAGTTGTGCTCTGTCACAGGGATGATTTAAATGGCCAGTTCTTACTTAAAAAAACAAACAAAACAAAACATCCCCAGATATTGTTACTGAACAGTTAATTGGGGAATGGAATTGGACTGGTGTACAGGGAGTGCAGAATTATTAGGCAAATGAGTATTTTGTCCACATCATCCTCTTCATGCATGTTGTCTTACTCCAAGCTGTACAGGCTCGAAAGCCTACTACCAATTAAGCATATTAGGTGATGTGCATCTCTGTAATGAGAAGGGGTGTGGTCTAATGACATCAACACCCTATATCAGGTGTGCATAATTATTAGGCAACGTCCTTTCCTTTGGCAAAATGGGTCAAAAGAAGGACTTGACAGGCTCAGAAAAGTCAAAAATAGTGAGATATCTTGCAGAGGGATGCAGCAGTCTCAAAATTGCAAAGCTTCTGAAGCGTGATCATCGAACAATCAAGCGTTTCATTCAAAATAGTCAACAGGGTCGCAAGAAGCGTGTGGAAAAACCAAGGCGCAAAATAACTGCCCATGAACTGAGAAAAGTCAAGCGTGCAGCTGCCAAGATGCCACTTGCCACCAGTTTGGCCATATTTCAGAGCTGCAACATCACTGGAGTGCCCAAAAGCACAAGGTGTGCAATACTCAGAGACATGGCCAAGGTAAGAAAGGCTGAAAGACGACCACCACTGAACAAGACACACAAGCTGAAACGTCAAGACTGGGCCAAGAAATATCTCAAGACTGGTTTTTCTAAGGTTTTATGGACTGATGAAATGAGAGTGAGTCTTGATGGGCCAGATGGATGGGCCCGTGGCTGGATTGGTAAAGGGCAGAGAGCTCCAGTCCGACTCAGACGCCAGCAAGGTGGAGGTGGAGTACTGGTTTGGGCTGGTATCATCAAAGATGAGCTTGTGGGGCCTTTTCGGGTTGAGGATGGAGTCAAGCTCAACTCCCAGTCCTACTGCCAGTTTCTGGAAGACACCTTCTTCAAGCAGTGGTACAGGAAGAAGTCTGCATCCTTCAAGAAAAACATGATTTTCATGCAGGACAATGCTCCATCACACGCGTCCAAGTACTCCACAGCGTGGCTGGCAAGAAAGGGTATAAAAGAAGAAAAACTAATGACATGGCCTCCTTGTTCACCTGATCTGAACCCCATTGAGAACCTGTGGTCCATCATCAAATGTGAGATTTACAAGGAGGGAAAACAGTACACCTCTCTGAACAGTGTCTGGGAGGCTGTGGTTGCTGCTGCACGCAATGTTGATGGTGAACAGATCAAAACACTGACAGAATCCATGGATGGCAGGCTTTTGAGTGTCCTTGCAAAGAAAGGTGGCTATATTGGTCGCTGATTTGTTTTTGTTTTGTTTTTGAATGTCAGAAATGTATATTTGTGAATGTGGAGATGTTATATTGGTTTCACTGGTAAAAATAAATAATTGAAATGGGTATATATTTGTTTTTTGTTAAGTTGCCTAATAATTATGCACAGTAATAGTCACCTGCACACACAGATATCCCCCTAAAATAGCTAAAACTAAAAACAAACTAAAAACTACTTCCAAAAACATTCAGCTTTGATATTAACGAGTTTTTTTGGTTCATTGAGAACATGGTTGTTGTTCAATAATAAAATTATTCCTCAAAAATACAACTTGCCTAATAATTCTGCACTCCCTGTATATGGCATTTTATCTACCACAGCATTGCAAATTTAGAATTGATAATTAAGTTTTTAAGCATCACTTACACCACTGTGCTGCAAACTGTAGTAAGGTGCACATTGTACTTCTTTTTTTGAAATTGCATAAATTCAGGCTGATATTTATTGCTTGGCTAAGAAAAATCAAGTCCCTTACCCCATGACATTATTGATTGTGCACAATGACTGAAGATCTGACAAATCTAATGTTAGACTAAAGAGTTAAAGTTACCTTATTATATACAATAAAGCTTTCATTTAGATTTGGAAGATAGCTAAGCCATTTGTGAAAAGCTTCTTTTTCTTCTTTTCTCTAATGAAGAAAGCTGTTTAAACCAAAGAATTCTTACAAAATTGGAGGGACTAATGCTAATAAACCTGCCGTGTTCGGAAACAATATACATTTTTCCTCTATTCGGTTTGTTTTTACCATAAGCAGTATATAGAAAGTCATTAGAAAAAATCAGATTATAAATCTGAATAGACAAGGAATAATGACTAACTATAGATATTGGCAAAGATATGCACTCCCTTCATGCTTCTTGGTTAACATTTTCAAGCATAATCTGTCATTCTAAAGTGAAAAGGAAAAAAATCAAGGTAAGTAGTTCACAGTTCCAATATTTGATCAATAAACAATGAATTGAAACTAAGTTTACTGGGTTCATGCTGCTAGGATCTTAGTGTTGAATTTGAGGAGCTAGTTTATGATGAACATGTTTGGTGCATATTTTTCTAAAGGCTTTTTTAAAACTGATGCTGCCCTTGTCCTTCTTTGGATGTGAATCATAGGTATTATTCAGATATGCTATATTGAATCACTGTTGTGGGCCTCCTTTAATACCAGAAGGTTTATCTTATACAGCATAAGGTGCGGTATACTGTTCAATATATTAATCTTGCTGTATTCGGTGACAATTGGCTGTTTACTTCGAAACACAATGCTATAACTGTCATGACATACGAGAGCTACTAATGCTTTGTTGGCTGGGACAAATTGGTTCATATTTTTGTTGCTGTTGGCTATACAGATGCTGATAAAATGATGACTGTCAAACAGTCATCTGCCAATCACATGCCAACACACATTTGTTAGTCTAACTATCTATATTACTTATAATAATAATAATAATAATAATGGATTGCATTTATATAGCGCTTACTTATATATTCAGTTTTCCCTTGAGTACTGTATATGGTATATGATAGTTGAGAATTAAAAAAAAATCTAAATGTTGATCTGAATATGTTCATCAGCGTTACCCATGATGCCATGGTGCCTTGATTTATTAATAGATGCTGTTAAACTGTACAGTTATTTAAATGTCATTGTGATGTCTTAATGAGACCACATATCATCAGCAGACAAGCCCAGGATCTCTTGATCACTGAAGAGATTTTGCTTCATTTTAATTTGACAGACAGACAATTAGCCCTCTAGGCCAGCTTTAACATAGAGCCATGAAAATGATTGCTTTTGAACTGACATCCATATGCATAAAAAGTTGAGTCACTCTTGGTTCTGGTCCTAGCTGGATGGATCTATGTTGGAAATGGACAGGGCTTGTCAGCCAAACATTTGCTGGGCCTTTTATCTATTATGAAAGACAGGATAAAAAATGACAGCCATGTGTTGACTGAAGCTTCTCGTTAGCACCGGGGAGAACACATGACCCCCATTTTCCTCTCACACTGCATGGCAACTTAACCAGGATCGAATCTGATTGAAAATTAAGTGGTGCACAAAAGCCTGTCCAATCTGTGGAGGGCAATGTGGGCATGAAGACGAGCAATCTCTGCAGCGAGCAATTGCCACAAGTGGAGACAATTAGGGCTACGGTTGCGCCACATCAAGCAAGTGGTTACAGTGCATTAAGTGCATCCAATTATGTGGGAGATCATACATTGAGGAAAAACTTTAGACATTCAGCTTCCAGTAAAATTCCTGCACCAGTCCTTCTTAATTTTTTATTTACTACTAACTGTATTGTTGCATTGCATCACTTACTTTGCTGTTGCATGCTGCAAGATGGATGAAGTTTTACTCTTTGATCCTGTCTGTGTTTCAGCTTTGGGGATGAACTGATGTTATTACTTGACATCATACCTGTATGAAGTGAAATGGTGTGCTGGAGACTTCTGGCAGTTGCATAACATATTGGTTTGAGCATTTTGGAAGAAGACACATTTTTTCTCTGTGATTTGATAGAGTTAGAATTATTGCCATAGGCTCAGAATATAAATGAATTCTCCATTCCTGTGAACATGTGCAAGATCATGTGGTTCAGTCCAGCGTTTTTTTTCAAGGTTATTGGATTAAAAAACAAAACAAAAATAAACCGAACAAATACATGACCATGTATCAGAGTTACAATTTTCCAGTATTTGTTAATGAACAAGATATACATTATAATTTCACACCTCCTTCTCATGCTAGAATTAGTGTCAAAATATTTTAATTGCAATACATTCTAGATGTTTAATATTGTTTTATTATATCGCCTTACCATGGTATTGTGATTGGTGATTATTGTTTTTATTCTGATGATAATCTTGAATTTTGAAGCAACTTGCTGTAATCTAGTAATTATAACAGATATTTCTTGTGTAACTTTAATTTTACCAAACGATTAATATAACATAGGCTCTCTAAATAGGATTTACGATTTACGGTTTTAGAGACTTCTTATACGGGCAGAAGTGAAACTGTCTAAAAATGACTAAAATGTCAGCTTCAAGGTTTTACACACAAGTTTCAGTTTCAGGTTTCAATATTTGGTATATCACCAAGTAATAGGCTGTGTTATATTTTCTGAATGAAGACCCAAGAGGTGGCATACATAATAAAAACAGAATTAGAAGAATTAGGCCTGAATTTACCATGTCAGAGAGGCTGTTTTAAAAGGGAAGTAACCAGTGGCTGAAAGCAGGATCATTAGTCGGATAAGACTTCCATGAAAGTTGAACCAATTTAGGTCATGGCCATGGACAATAATACCCAGTCTCATAGTCCACAGATTCAAAACATAGCAGTGAGATCAAGCAATACAAGAATGGAGTAAAAAGTATCAGCAATGCGTAAAACATCATTAAAAAGCCATGAAATAGCAGATTCCATGCTGCGGTATAATTTGAGACCACTTTGAAACACCATGACTTCAGACTTCAGACAATACAGTGCATAGATTGGTTAAAATTTGACTGATCTCTAGCACCTACATTGTTATACATACACACATGGACATAATGCTGCATGTTTAAAATATCGTTGCGCTAAATCTGTTAAAAGATGGGAAATTCTGATTGTAAAAATCCATGACCCAGTTAAACAAAATAGCTTCTTGAAGCACCCAGAGGGACTGATTTGTGATATGCACATATTTGTCAACAGTTAGTAAAACGTGAAAGGTAGACGGGCTCAGATTAATTAAACCAATTAGATCAGAGTAATCTTAACTATAAAATATATAAGGGGCACACTGTATGTGTCAGAGCAGAAGGCATACATGATAGTAAGAAGATTTGGGGTAAGGGGACTGATGATAGAATTTTTGTCTCTGAAGCAAATTCTTGGCTTATGAGAATGATTTGTAATTCAGTCTGAAAAATATTTGTTTCTTGTAGCCTTAAAAGCATTTTGATATTAATCATTTGCCAAATTTGATACGACACTCAAAGACTGTCTTTTTCCCATGTCCACTCTGTTCTCCTGCCCTGCTGAGTGCCAAAGTAGACTCATTCTATCATATTTTATTATTATTACTATTTTATTTAATGCAGGACTGTAATAGTTACACTTAGGCTCTGTTTGTAAGTTTACGTTAGCATCATTTGTGCTTCAGTATATGAAAAAATGGGAATGAGGCTGCCCCCCCCCCCAAAAAAAAAGTGATGTCAAAATCACAAGACTTGGCACCTGCAGTGATTGACAGTCTTAAAGAAACAGACTAGGATAGGGGAATGTTGCATGGATGAGAAATGTATGATGTTACTGATACGTGGCACTGATATGAAGATGTTACTTACTTGCTTGGAACGTGCAAGCAGAGGAAACTAGCTGCCACTGGGTCTAATTTATCTACTGCTTCTTTGTAAGGAAAAAGGAAGAGTGATTAGGAGCAGCACACCATTTGGATCATCAAAAAGATTTTAGGTGTCCCTTGTATTTTTGCATCCATGCATAGCTTGGCTTATAACAAAAGGTGAGAAAGAGTTTTTGCTTTTAAACTCCAGTGAATAACAAATATCTTTTCCCCCCAAACCTAAATTGTTAAGGACATTAAATCAACTCTTAATATTGTAGAGCAATGGTACATATTGTCCTTTGCAGCAATATCATGTAAGGCAGCAGAACTATGGTGAACATCTGTAATTAGGTTATGTCTATAAAAGTAGGGCTTGTAGAAGTAAAGTGCTTCTGTTATTAGCTGCTTCCCTGGCATTCTTAGTACAACAAACTCTTTGTGGACAACTCCCGCGGGCCCCACCAAGAAAAACATGCTCATGAAGCATCATAGCTTCCGGCCTCTAGAGACATCCTACCTTAATGATGTGTCTGCGCCTTTCCCACTGGAGAGTCACTCCAGTGAGATCAGCTTGTGTACAGGGTTTCAGAACCTCCTGTGTGTTCTTGCTTTCTTTTAATGACTCTGTGGCGCCATTAATGCTGCGACCTCTCTACAGGACCTGGCACTGTCATCGGCAGCAGTGCCAAAGAACAAGCTGCTCATTAAAATCTAGACCTGTGAATCATTAAGTTCGCAAGGACGTCCAAACCATTGTCAGCTGCAGGGTCTTGGTGCCAGTCAACTCTAAAGTTAGTCTGTTCCCATCTTGATATGCTTTGTTGATTAAAGGTTGTTTTCGGAATAAGACGGACTCATTCAAGTCAGTCACAAAAAAACAAAAGAAGAATATTCCCTTTAATAAAACACTGGAATACTTAATTATCATAGGGATGTAGTTTTGAGATGTTTAAAAATACTCTTTTCAAAGTTTTCTGTCATATTATTCTATATTTGACATATAGATGAGACAGTATGTTGCATTCTGCAATACTCAGGGCAGAGGAGATTAATGTTCAAGTTCAATCTATCCCGA
Organism: Haplochromis burtoni; assembly: GCF_018398535.1. NCBI lineage: Eukaryota > Metazoa > Chordata > Actinopteri > Cichliformes > Cichlidae > Haplochromis > Haplochromis burtoni. Next base: position 354,461 of record NW_024582394.1, read on the forward strand.
TTATGTGCTTAACTGATGTGTATTAAATCAGTCAATGCAGGATCACATTTGTCTTTTTTGTCACTAAAAAGAGGAAGACAGACACACAGATATACACATAGACATCCACAAGGCCTCTGTGTGTGTAAATTGACACAATAAATGACACGTCTATGTGCCGTCACACAGTTTCTCTGCAGTTCTTACAGTGAAAATGGATATTTATGACAAAAACCTTATCACAGTCAAGGAAATATAGATTAAGGGCAAACAAGTCATTATCTGAAAGATAAAGAAGCTAAGAGAGCAACATATCCTGAGACATAACAATCCACACCTTGCATGAGACCAGTGCCAGCCGGCTTTTTCTTTTTAAATGGTCAGTAAGAGAATTAATGTTTGACATTATGCAGAGAATGGAGAAATACAAGGCCAGGTTGAAGGCATTATGCTTGAAAGAATGCACTGAAATTACTTTCTACCACAGGAATAAATGTAGCCTCTATGACTTTGCCACCTTTTAAAAGGAGACACTGAGAAAGTCTGCTGTCTGGAGCCGTGATAATGCCCATTCATACTTCCCTAAATTGACACTGCACAAAATTTTGTTATTGGACAACTTGGAGAGCAGAACATAGTCATCCTAAATCAGAGTTCAGGCATTACAGCAAAACAGAGATGTAGCTTTTTTATTGATTTTTTCCCAGCCTTTTTCTCTGACACAGTGATCTGCTAATGATAGTCATATCACTGAATACATGGCAGCGCTGACCTTCCTTATTATAACTGAATGAAAACAGATTCAGTAGAAAAAAAGCATGGCTGTATGATATAGCTGTAGGGATTAGCACTAGCCCATTTGCTGAAAACTGATTGGGCAAATTTAGAGTACAATAGTTTCATTACTCTGTTGTGGTTAGCAGGAACAGCTTTTCTCCTGCACTTGTTGGGAAGGATCCACTGAAGATGGAGTGTAGAAAAAATGTTAAATAATTGGATGCAGAGAATTAAAAAACAGTGGGCTGAGGGAGAAATGTTACCTCAATGTAAATCAAACATCCTCAACAAGAATACATTGGAATCTGCAAACGTATTGTTTTATGAGTGAAGGCGCCGGTTGTATATTGAACACTTACCTTGTACGGTTTGGCAAAATGCATCAACTTGTATTTGTTTTACTGGCATTGTCAATCACTGAAATCTGCAGTCTTGGACTGAGTGGCATAATATCTGTGGTGTTATTTTGTACAGTTAAGGCTGAAAGATGGGAAGACAAGAGCATGGAGTGACTGGAGATGGCGAAGGCAGTCAATATTTACTGAAGGCTACAGGACCTAAAGCTGTTCTTCCATGTCAAGAGAAGTGATCTAGTTTTATAGGCTGCAAGTTTAGTTTGTTTATACACAGCCCTGACTCCTGTCAAAGTGATAAAACATTGAACCCTAAGACTTAGCAGCTAATTTAGCTGCCATAAGTAGGTTTCACTACAAGCTGTATCAACAGTCCAACAGCAGCTTCCTGAGCTGATCAAATTACTCATGTTGAAGGCCTGTGTCCCAAGGGCAACTGAAAGTCATGAGCCCTTCATCTAAATGAAAAAAAATGTTCCAGTTTAGCCCCTAATTAAAGGATCTGTTAATCTGATACTTAAAGGAGATACCAGTCCAATACAGACTAAATATCCTGGACTAGGTGTCAGTGAGAATCGGCCAATCGCGGGGCCTTGAAAGTCGTATCAATTCAATTTAATACTGCTATGTTATCCTACTTTAGTGCAATGCTAGACTCACATATTTTGCTAGAAGGAAAGCTAAACAGCATGGAGGAACTTAACAACAAATGCTCCACAGTCTGGAGTCATCTCATGCTCACTTCACCCAGAAATGCTGTTGGTTTGTGATTTTTTTTTCTTTTTCAGTAGTCTGTGAATTAATTGTGATTTAATGGGAAACAGCAACTTGTGACTATGCTTTCACTGTTGGGCTCTTTTGTTATGCTAGGCTGAAAGCTCATTATTTACTTTAGGTAAAATTATGAGTTATCGTCAGCTTGATTAATGTCATCTGTCTCTTGTCTGTTCTGGACTGTCCATGTACGGAAGGGTGTACGTGGTGAAAGAGAGAAGAGAAACTCTGCATCTGCAGAACACAGTGCTATGTCTGTGTACTGATGTTATTTAAATAATACTAAGTACATTTTTAAATAAGAATGATTCATTAACACATTCATTTTTACACTGTTATTAAGTCAGTACTTTAAGCAAAGTCACATGCCTTACATTGCTGTGTCCTTACATTTCATATTAGGAGTACTTTTGTACCCAGCCCAGTAAGGCAGGAGCCTGTAGAGTTTGTACTATGTACAGTAAACTTCCCATGTTAACATAAGAATACATTTTCTTCCTGCAGTTTTACAGTTTGCTGCATGTGGTTCATGATAGTAAAATTGCATTTTTGTAGAATGAAAGGGATGATTTGTAAGTTCCCAAACACAAAAATAGATGAACATGAAAGAAACTTGGGGAGCTTTAATGAAATTCTTTAATAATTTGCTTGATCTGTTTTCCTCTGGGTTGTTTCTGCACAGCAATCTGTCACTTTACTCTTCCTCCCTTTGGTTATGTAAAGGCTCCATCAACCGTAAAGCAATGATCTGCAGCGTAGCCATGATGATGATGATGATTATAACACAGCACTGTGATGGAGAGCTGTGTAGTACACTGGACATTAGTGATGTCATCTCATATTTTAATTTGATCCATAGCTGACAGCGTGCCCTTGAATCCAGTAAACATGATAGGCTTTACTGGCAGTAGTTTCTGTGATGTGATTTTGATTTTATAGGGCAAACACACTCCCTGTCTTTATCTGTGGTTTTCAGTGTCCTTGTATTGTGTTTATCTGTTTTTTTCTTTTATTTTGTATGTAGGCACTTTGTTTTCCTCTTTATTAGAACATTTCCACTTGCAGAGTGTGTTGATTTGATGACAGAGCAATAACACCTGCATGGACTTTCAGAGTTTTTAGTCTGGAAACTTAACAGCCAATCTAGCTCAAACAATAAACACAGTAATTGAATCACACCGAGCTTACTTTGTTATAAGCTACTTACTTTACTTAGACTATTAAATTATATATTATGTAACAATGGCTGGAAGCTCTGATGCACACTGTACTTTTTCTATGCATCACTATATTTCATGTGTTTATATAACACTGATCAAATAAATTCCTCCTTATATGTATTCACTGCAGTCGTGGCTATATACATAGTCATAGTTTTTCTCAGCATAAAATCCAAAGAAACAGCACTGTTCTAAAATTATATTTTTAAACAGTTTCCTTAAGATTTATTTAAACATAATTGTCTTTCTTTTGACTGTGTATTCGAATAATAATACAAACTCGATTTATGTCAGCTACAAAAGCACATACTTGGTGCCTTTACTGCATGTGTAGTTACTTGCATGGTCAGCCTCCTCCAAAGGCTCACTCTGAGCCAGGAAAAACTCTGATAGTGTGCCATGTGTTGGTGAATAACATAATAAACTTACAGTAGGTGTTTGCATTTTGTTGGCATGAATGTCATGTTATTAAATGAATTCTAATTTGGATTAATGCTTGATCTATAAATAATGATTTATACGGGTACTATTTTAGTGACACAGAAAGGAAAAGCCTTTGAGAATTTACCCCACAAAGAAACTTCTAATTTATACAGTGTTCATTTATGAGTAGTATTTCTTCCTATTTATTTATTTTTTCTCCTCTGTGTGTGTGTTCTCCTGCGGCACACAGTCTAGACACCTGAGGCTTGATTTACCCTATTTATACAAACAATTAGCACCATCTGCTATGGACTGTATAAAAAAAGCAATGCTATAGACAATTCTGATTTGCTGCAGTGTGTTTGTTTATAGTACTTCTTTGCAGACAGGTCTGGGAGAAAAAAGCTAAAACATATTTAAGAAAAGTAGAACATGTAGTCTATTATAGTTTTAACAGAAAATAAAATCATACTCTATAAGTAAAAAGTCTTAGGCCACTCCAAAAGGTCTTAGTCTGAGAGCAATGTCTGTGTAGGCTGGAATTTTAAATTGAACAGTAACAAGGATCTTGGGAAGAAACTGAGCATAGAAGACAAAGAACATGGTGTTGGTGGAAATATGTTTGCTTTTTTCATTAATTATTAACTATTAGAGTGAAAATGGAAAGTATATAATGTACTTTCTGATGAAACATCACCACAGTCAAAAGAACAAGCAATTTATAAATATTAGATGGAAACATTGTGCAGCATTGATTTGAAGGACAAATTTGTCTTTGATATCAAACCATGAGCCTTTGGAAAAAAATGTTTTAATTATAGTACCCCCTGCTAACGGAGAAGAATATGAAACTATATCTCTCTTTTCATGGTACTTTTCAGCCGTATAGAAACCTACAGAAGCGGCACATCTATTTAGATGCTGCACTAATTAGCACTGTTTAGTGCCATTTTTGGTACAGTTGGCTCCCCTGTACACAGCACACACACCACTGCAGGTTTGTGAACCTCAAGACAAGAAACTGGTGTCTTTGATCGATGGCTTTATTTTTAGCTTGGCCAGCTTCAAAGAAACTTATAGTCATTTGCATGTCATTATGTGCCCAAAATGGCCAATTATTCCATCAAAGGCGTGTGCTGAGGACTAGGCCACAGATCCCAAACAATCATATGACAAATTAGCCAATTAAACATGTTTGATGTTACTCTCCCCTGTAGTGCAGAATAAGAGGTTGTCAGTGCAGAATAATTTCATTAATGTTTACAGGAGGACTTTCAGAGATAAGTTTAGCTACCTATAAATAGTAGAATTGAGTTAACCAGGGAAAACATAAGGGCTATACATTTGTAATTTAGTGAGGTTATGACTTTTTCAGTAACAGTTTACGAGATTGTGCATTTTCAAGAGATACAGTTTGGACTATAGGTTTTATTAATTTATTAATATCCTATTATAATATAAATATAAACTTTTAAGCTTTTTTGTTGGTTTCCATTTGTTTTTAATTTAAATTTCATTCTA
>NW_024582394.1:359527-362248 GCF_018398535.1 Haplochromis burtoni
CCCCCCCTGTCCTCTAAAATAATCCAATGACAACACAAGCTTAAATAACCCCTTAAAAGCTCTGCAGACTGTTGATGATTCAGTCGGGATTCAATTGGCCAATTGAATCCCGTTGCAGGTTTGTTTACTTGAAGTGAATGGGTTCCAAAACCATTTTTGCAGTCTGCGCAACATGGCTTTCCATTAAAGTATTGGTTAAAAGCCATTTTCCTGCATGAGCCATTATCCTGAAAAGTTTTCATTTTATTGCTCTCTGCATTTTATTCCTCTTTTGTTTCCACCTACTTTGTCCTTCCTGGATATCAGACCTTTGTAAAATTTGCTGAAATGAAAGTGAACAATAGCTGCCAACATTGCTTGAAGCAGCGTTTGTGAGTAAGTCATAGATACAGAGATGTACAGAAGAAGAGGAGTGTGGGGGGGAGGTTGACTGGGTTACAGCATTGTGGGTGTTTTCTAATATCAAAGCATTGACCTCATTCTATATTTAGTGAAAAACATGTGACCCAGTGACATGACAAATGTGTTGGATTTTCAGCTGCTGGACAGTATAAAGTGAACAAGCTACTTTTTTATAAAGGAAGAGAGGAAATAGAGAATTGCTAAGTGATGCGAATGTAAGGACTTGTTTTTTCACTAGCATAACCAAAACAGAGTGATCCAAACAGTTATTATGGGATAGTGTATACTGTAATTGCAATAAGATAATGTAATAAACAAATCATTTTTAAAATTTGAAATTCTGGTGTTTTCCACATGTAGACTTTATTTAGACTGACTGCTCAGGTATATTAAGAGCTGCCTAAGTAATATTTGGAGACCGGTTTTAGTCTTACTTCAGAGTCTGATGAATTTACGTTACAGGACAAAAATATCCTGGGTAGTATTTTGAAAGTTGCTGCTAATAAGTTACCACCAGTCCTTCCTGTGCTGTGTTTGCCTTCGAGCTAGCCAGTTTAGCTGCCTCTTTTCAGAGTTTTTCATCTTGCAGTCAGACAGAAAATCCTTGATCTCCTTAGGGAATCCAATGTGAGTTAGATGGCCACTCTATCCAGAAACTGCGATAGGCGGAAGGCTGGGTTTTGTACTACAAAACAAGTTATCTTTTTGTTATGTGGCTTTAAGCACCCTAATATCAGTATGTGGAAAGGTTAACACAGGGTTTGTCAATCTAGCTTTAAGCACATTTACATAAAGGGGGTGGTGTTTGGCAGCATTCGCTCAGTCACAAAGATGATATAAGTCTACAGCAGAGCAGCTGATTTTACACAGGAAGATAAAACTATAATGTTATCTTTTCAGAAAAACATGAAAGGGTTAAACAAATAATCAGACTGAAAGAGACAGCTGCTGCAGAAAAATGAGTGGAATGAGTGTATTTAACTGCAAAAGCACTGTACAGTATTAGTATTAAAAGTGATGTATGAATGAGCCTATGCTTTAAGCACTTTGGTCAGTAAGGCAGGACAAGACACATGGACAAGTTGTGACTGTGTAACTTAACAGATTTATCAAAATTAAAGCTCTACTAAGCTTCAGGAGTATCTTCTGGGTTATTATTATTACATTAAAGGAATATTTAGATCTGCATAAGTCAGTTAGCATTTAATGGTCTGAGAGTGGAAAATGAATATAAAAACATACTTTCGTTGTAGGCGTCTCCTTACAAATTTAATATAAGGTCAGTAAGTACGAATGATAATTCTTTTCCCCTAGTACCTACTCAGCTCCACTCAAGGCGGCTTGACTCAACTCGGTTTTGGACGTTTTCCATTGCAATCGAGTACAGTCTGTAGCGGTTTTAGATACGGGCGACACGGGTGGTTGCCCGGGGCGGCATCGTGGTGGGGGGCGGCATCACGGGCATTGGCGAAAAAAAAAAATGTACTCAAAAAACTTGTACTCATGCTGCCCCGACGTCAGCCAGGGAATGGCACAGGCACCGATCGGTTTTCTATCGCCCATTTGCTGGGAGTAAGGGCGCCCTCCTGCTGCTTCTGACACAGGGAGGAGAGGGCGTGGGGGCGGGGGATTCTCTGCCTGGCTGGAGCAGCATCTAATAATAATCAACTCGCAAAATAAAACAAAATAAAAATAAACCAACAAACATGAAAACACCAGACATTATAATACAGACTTATAACTTGCACTGATGTTTTTTCAAAATTCTGTACACGGAAAGTGAGCGCGAGAGCCCTTGGTGCGCCTGCTTGCTGCTGAAGTCAAAGTAAACTTTATTGTCCGCTACATACAGTGCAGTATATAAAGAGACAAGACGACGAGTTACAGCAGTGCAAGTAAACAAACAATATATATAAGAAGCGTAAGAAAATAAATATACACTTTAGGACTCGGGGTAAAGGGATCAATAACAATTTAAAATTTAAAATTTACAGTTTGATGATTTAAAGTCTCAAACACAGCCCGTCGAAAGGGGAGGGAGACCTGCTGCTTCCAAATAGAGCACATTTCATTTATAATGTTGTAAATCCGAGCTCATTATGTATTCATGATTTGAACCTTGGGTTGTGTGAAATCCCTGAAATAAACCCTAGACAAAGTAAATCTGTGAACTAAGGTTTAGGTCTGTTAGATCATGTTGTGGTGATCCTCGATATGGGGGATTTGTGTTCATACTGGAGTGCAAAATTAAAACCAATGGAAGATGGACAAGAAAAGTTCAAAGCCATCAGGTGCTCAGTTTAGAAAAAAGAGAAAAGA
>NW_024582394.1:363769-365216 GCF_018398535.1 Haplochromis burtoni
TGATCCCCCTGTAGTTGGAACACACCCTCCGGTCCCCCTTCTTAAAGATGGGGACCACCACCCCGGTCATCGAATACATTAGAAATGCAAAATTGTATTATGCTTTTTGGGTACAAAAAATTATTTGCAGGTTGGAAAGTGTTATTGGGAAAATAATTAAGATGGATATTTCACTCTCTGTTAAATGTGATTTGGAAGATGATTTATCCACTGCTTTCCCAAAGAGTTTTTGGACCTTGGAAACAACAGCTGACAAAATTAGTCAAAATGATCTGGGGTGTTCTTGTAACAAAGTATTAATTCTCAAACTTTCTGTTATCCTCAGTAAACTGCAGCTGCTTTTACAGTACAAACTTTTATCATATCAGATAAACAACTCCTGAATAAATTACTTTACTTCTGAGAAATGTTATCCTAAAAATGAATAGTTCAACAAACTAATCACCAAAAAAAATCCAACATGACATAAAATGCTTAACAATCTCATCTTTTGCAGCTGCTCTTGTGTGCAATATTTTGTTCTGATCTCGTGAAATGCATTCTGGTCACTTCATTAATTGCACCCTGCTATTTCCATGTTAGTGTCATGGTGTTTGCAAACATTCAAAAATCAGGACTCATCAAACCAAGCAACATTTTTCCAATCTTCTTTTGTCCAATTTTGTAGCCTTAGTTTCCAGTCCTTAGGTGACAGGAGTTAACATAGGATATATAATGTTCTTTTAAATGTAAGAACATTAGTAAGTAATTAATGTTTGGTTAAATGTTCTGCTCATGTAGAGAAATGTACATCATGACATTTGACTATAGTTTAAGAAGTCGATTCTTCATGGCTGTGTCAGTATGAGTGTGAGTCTACTACGCTAAGCAATGACTGAGCTCACACCAATATGGCAGTTTACACAAACCTTTAGCAAGAAGAATACTTGTAAATCAAGCTGATCTGTTTCCATTTACTCCACCCAACCAATGTTAAAGTGGATCACAGCAACACAGAATGAAATATTTATTGTTATTAAATGCTACTTAGTATTTAGCTGGTGTGCAATGGAAAATAATCAGAAAACATTTGATGTCATAACTCACTCAGAAATAATCTGTGTTGGTGCTGGAATAGTTGTGACAAAATCGTCTTGTTTCCATCTATACTGAATGTTTTATGAGCCGATCAATAAAGGCTACAGAAAGCGCTGTATCTCAGCGCAGCAGATCTATAGGAATTCAACTCTTTATGGTTCCCAGCTATGAGCTGAGTGGCTAGATAGATGATAATAGAGTCCTTTAACCTAATGCTGACCCCACAGTGCAATGAAAAGCAGGAATCTATAGGCATTGTGATCAGAGTGTTGGCCGCAGGTCAGTATAAGAAGCTGCTTTACAATCTGTGTAGGAGTAAGAGATTGTGTGTGTGTGTGTGTGTGTGTGTGTGTGTGTGTGTGTGTGTGTG
>NW_024582394.1:365236-385516 GCF_018398535.1 Haplochromis burtoni
GTGTGTGTGTGTGTGTGTGTGTGTGTGTGTGTGTGTGTGTGTGTGTGTGTGTTTGTTTGTGTCTGTTAATGTCGGCACTATAATACAAGCCAGTACATAAAGCTGAATAGAGTACTGTATGTCTTCAGACCACAAAGCAGACTTCTGGCAGACTAGAGTTTATTCATGCAACACAAACATTTCTCAGAGGCTGAGCTGCACTGGAGAGTAAAATAAACTCATTGGTTGAGGTAAACACTGATATGCTGAGTTAAAGAACCAAACATTTTCTTTGTGCAAAGTCTCTTGCTGGGTGGAATGTAAATGCCATTAGTCTCTAGATGTCAGAAATTGAGTTTCTAGGTATGTGCTTTACATACAATGAAAACAATGAAAAAGTATCTGAAATTGAGGTCAGCTTCTGGACTTTTTCAAGAGTTTTAGACTATAGTTAATTACATTTGAGTGATGCTAACCAAAGACAGATTCATGCTTGGGCATAATAGATACAAGGTCATAACTGACCTTAAGATATTTTTAATTAAATTAAATGAAGTGATTATAATATAATGACTTAGACTCTTAGTCAAAGTACTGCAATGTACTCGTGCCTAGCCTGTAGTGTTTCATCCTGCTAGTCCAAGTTCAGAGTAAGACGGAACTTGGCAGTAGAGTAGCAGTGCTAGCACCAATACACTGGGAACAGTGTTGGCTGCACCCTGTGACATATCCTGTGGAGGCCAAAAGTTGTTTGATGATGGATTGGATTCATCACTGTCCTAACATATGCATTTAAAATGACAGTCATGTGAAAAAGAAAGCTTTTAAAGAGATCTTATACAGTCCTGTAAAAACACAATAGAACACAAAAAGAAGCAAACCAACAAACAAGATAATCAACCAAATAAATAAGAAAAACAAGTACAACCTTACTACTTCCATAGGAATTAACAGGGTAAATACCAACCAGGTGCTGTTAATGAAATGCATTTATTAATTGATAATCAGCAAGTGTCACCATCTCTATGTAAGAGAGATGTTTTGGTAATTTTCTTGGCTGGATCAGTTAGGTTTATGTTAACACAATGCTGCAGTCATCCCAGGGGCCCGAATCCCAGCAGATTCACCCCGAGGTCAGACCGTGCAATGCTCAGAGAAAAAGCAGAAACTCTGAGAGCTACATCTCAGACTCTGCAGTCCTCAGTTAGCATGTTAAGTGTAAACATTCATGACAGTACAATTAGGAAAAATACTGAAAACAGTGTTGGAGGGTCGATGAGTTATGAGCCATGCAAGTAATGGGAGATGCACAACTTGAACCACAATTTATTAACCAAAAAAAAACAAAACAACATAATTAACTTTGTGAGGTGTGTCAGTATTTAGATGAATGAATGTTAAGTCTGTGATGTTGTGTAGTGTAAAACCTAAAATAATCTGGCTGTAGTCAACCAAATCAAAAACATGGTCCTGGGTCGATGGAGAAAGAGCTGATACAGACACCTGTTAAGTCCTCCAGGGACACTGGCCAGGTCCTCCCAGTTGTACTAATTAACCCCACCTACTAGGATACTGCACGACAACACAGAGGGTGTACTCTTAAGTACATCAAAACTCTCTTGTGTTCAGCATGGAAGCACCATGTTTTCACAGTTTTTTTATTTAGTTTTTTTTGTTGCAGCATGTTTTAAGTGCAATATAGATGATTTGTTGGGATGATATATTTAATATGTGCAAGTTGTTAAGATGTATCTTAAACAACTGAATGAAGCACAAACGGTGCATCACATTGTAACAGGAATGTGCATGTATTCATCGGGTGAAGCGGATAAATTATAATGTGCTGCTAGGTTTCCTTTAAACTGCTGGAATCGCAGCTACAGTACTACAACACAGACCAAAAATACCTGCCCAGTCAACAAAATAATTTCACTTGATCTTAGTACAAATTAATGGAATGTCCACATCTTCTTTATTATGCTATGGGATAGTAATGTTTAGTGTTTAGAGCTCTATACCTTTAGACTAGATTATTTAATGTGGTGCAGTCACCTTATTTGCAACAGTGTTGCATTTTAATGTCATAGTTTGTGTTATGTAAGGATTTATCATCTTCATCTGATAATATGATAACTCTGATTGGAGTAGTTGACACTCACAGGGATCACTTTTTTCTGAAGCAGAAAGCCACTGAAGTAAGGTCAGCATGCCTAAAGGGTAAATAGAAGCAAATAGAAGGCTTTTCACACCAGCACACATCTACCCATCTATTCCAAATCCATCTTGACTTGGGGCTACATAGTTAACCTCGCAACACCAAAAGCCTTTCTGACTATTTTAAACTGTAAATGTTACTGAGGTTACTCCTTATTTCTTTGCTTCCACCACTGGGTTTCAGTCTAACATTATTAACTCAGGTATTGACATCATTTATGCATCAGCTATACATCTGAGAAATATTTCTATTCTTGTTCAAGCTCGCTGATCAAACTGTGGCCCAACTGTGAAGAAATGATATTCCTCAGCCTGTCTGCAGTAGACCAAATATAGACCTGCAGCAGTGTTGATTTGATGTCTTGGCCAAGGTGTATTCAGCCCCTGGGTCACTGCCTTCTATCATGTCATCAACAAGACCTGCCACTGAAGGAGTAAGCTCTGTGTAATCAAGCCTTCTGGGATCATATTTGAGAGGAAAACAAAGCCTTCCTGTTCTCACAATCTCCTTCTCTTCTCGTTCTTTTCTTTGTCTTGTATTTCAGTCTAGCTTCATCTCAGTCTGGAAGATTAGTCTAAGCCAAACTACATTTCTTTTGGGAAAAGAAAGCCCTGTTTCTTTTGCCCCACCCCGACCTCCCCCTTCCAACAAAAAAAGACCTACAATAACCAACAATTTCAAAGTATTTAAATTATACTTATTCTTTATTCATTTTTGACCAGTTTCCATTTACAGTCTCTCACTTATACATATATTGGATTAATTAAATTGGCGCTCCAACCTGTAATGCTTTATACAATGCAGGAGTCAAGATGAGTCACATGTTTCACATTCACTGAAATTAATAATTAAGATAATCCATCAGAACATGCCACAAAGCCATCATGGCCAGGATCCAGCAGTGCTAGAACAAAAGGCCAGTAAAGTCAGAGTGTTCAGGTGTGGGTGTACTGGAGTATATAGTAGCAGATGGCACAGAAGTTGGGCTTTTTTTTAATAGGGGAATTGAAGCTCTGAACACCTCCTGGGGATTCTGTCAGTCGAGTGAAAAAAAAGGAAAGAAGTAAGGCTAAGTTGGGTGGATGGAGTAATGTTTGAGTAAAGTCTCCTAGATGATAATGATTCCATTCAAGGTAAGAGAGGAGGGGTGGGGTGGTAATACATCAAAGATTAAGACGTGAGGAAGAGCAGCAGTCTTGATGAAAGATTGGAAGGAGAGGATTACACCTGCATCTGGGGAGGAAACAGTAGTGACAGAGACTGAATGAAAGGGGGGGATCTGTCTTGTGCTGTTACTAAAGGCTCAGAAAGTTACTAAGTGGTAAAGAAACAAAGTGAGGTTTCCAAAGAAACTTTTGTATAGAAGTTGTCCTCTATATGAAAAATACACAATTGTTATTTGGTAAAGACAGAGTTGGAATTACTTATTTATTATTTTTATTATCATTTTATTATTTTTATTTTTTGCAAAACATCTCATGGAGGAGGCTAGTGTGGGTTTTTGGTATATAAGACATCAGAGTTCACCTTTGGTGACTGTTTTAATATACTGATATATTAGCTATAAACACAATTACTTGGTTGTTTCATTTATGTCTTTAAGCATGTAGACAGTACAAAAATGGGATGGCACCCATGGGTTATGAAGTCATATCAGCAAAAATGCTCATCCTCAGGGTGAGTGTTTTTGCTATCAAAAATCTCGGTGCTTTGAATCTCAGCTTTCGAAGGGTGTGTGTGTGGCCCAGAAACTGCAGAACACTTCATGCTCATTAGCAAATGACTGTGATAATCGTCCTTTATGACTGTAATCGTAGCCATAATTTACAAAATTCTACTTACCCTATTAAGCCATAAGAGAAGCCTTTACTGAGGTCACAGAGCAAAGCAGCCAAGGGCTATTTTTCTATATTCTTCTTTACAACTAGCAGTTTGTTTTACAAACTGAGCACTCTGCCCCTGGCCATTAGCAAGAAAACAGGTTTATGGTACTTGTGGAATGACTTTACATTGCATACCCAGAACCTACTTCCATATTTTATATGTAGTCTATTAATCCCAACCAAATGGTGTGTGTGTGTGTGTGTGTGTGTGTGTGTGTGTGTGTGTGTGTGTGTGTGTAGCTGACAAATATATCAGTAATCATTAGTTTTCAGATGACTGTGAATGGTTTGAAACAAATTTTACATGATGTGTATTTGAACAAATACATATCATGTCTTTTACCAAGACTTTTTCCGGTTTCCCTATTGTTATTTGTTAAGTTATTTTAATTGCCTGAACTTAATAAAATATCAATAGAGGTGACTGATAAGAAAATGCTCCTATAATTGACTTCAACAGAAATCTTGTGGGTTTTTTCTCACTAGCTTCTGGTTTAAATAATTAAACAACAAACCAATCATTATCTCCAAAGGATAATTCAATAGATCAATCCTGTTCTTTGTACAGCTGTTATTAGATACTGTAAAACATTCAGCCATCGGGCCAAACACAAGAAATCTGTTCATCAACTCTAGCAGCCACTTTGACATAAGTCTAACAATTTAGAGACCCATTCCCTGTAGAAATTGGACTGGCTTGTTTCCAGATTTGTTCTTTACTTTAATTGCCATGTGACCACAGATGGAATTGGTTTTTAGTACAGCATGAAAACAAAATTTCAGTACACAATGTGAGCAGCAAATCATATAGGCACATGTGACAAAAGAAAAGCAGCTCCATGACAGCTGGGTAAACTCAATCTGCTAATAAAGATCATGGAGTGTGATTAAAAGATCAAGAATATCTAACAAAAGGACCTTACGGTGTGACTGTGTTTCAACTTGCTGTTTCCAAGGGCAGGAATGGACTTCAGTTTTGTATTTCTTTACTTTTCAGTATGGATGCAAAAAGCCTCAGTGTGACTGAATTCTTTTATTTTGAACTCCGAGATATTAGCAGGAGTCTCTTCTCTGTGCCTGAGGTCTGCTGTGAGTGTTTTGCATTCATATCGACCTGGCCAGAGCAGCTTTGAGGGGTTGCAGCTCTACTGCCCAGATATCCATTTCAGATTCAGTCAGGTGTTGCGGCACTGACACCTCCAGTTGCTCTTAAAGATTGCAATCAGTGACCTCTGATTTGGTTAGCCCAGTTGTCATGCTGTGCTGTCTTGATGTATTGTGAGCAGCGGCAGTGCCCAGGGCCCTGGAGACGGAGATGGAAAAGCTGCAAGAGATGGTTGGTGGGGGGCAGGCTTAGTCGGGCAAAGATGGGACAGTTTCAGTGGAGTTGACTCTAGCTATTCCGCTGAGCCGCCTTTTTCTTTTTATAAATAAAACAGTAGGGCTTTTAAAGGGGCAGGTTGAGGTAGCGAGGGGGGTTCAGTCACTTTTACGGTCTCTGTGGAGAGCATGTAGAATTTCTGTTTTCTTTCTCTGAGTCTACTGCATGTTCGGCAAAGGATTAGTGTGTATTTTCAGCTCGAAAAGTAACTTTTCATTAGTGCCAGCTGGACTTATATTGGTTGCTAATGCAGCAGCTGCTTCTCCATGCTGTTTGGCACAATACACGTTTAAGACTCTTAATTTCTTGTGCACAGTAGTGTGCCTCTCAGGTGCTTAGAAAGCAGACGTTTTTCACCTGTACAATATTTAAGTTTTCTACACTGACGTCATCTGTATGTGGAAAAGTTCTTTAAAACAGAAACTACTTTTTTTGCTTTTAGCCTTCATGCTTCATTACATTTGCTCACCACAGAGTGTACCACCATTTCCCTGTGCTTGCATGCTGTTATACCCATGAGAATGGCACTTTTGTATGGTTTGAATGTAGGGTTTTGTTGTTGTTCTTTGGATACACTAATCTCCGGGTCATTGAGTCAACAGCAAACAGTAAAAGGGCGTCTTCCTTCACGTGGTATTGCCAAATTATCAAAAATTAACACTGGCTTCCATGAATACCTGGATGGCCTACATTTTGACTAAAAGCCACTTATTAACCAATTGCACACAGATGAATAGTCACTGTGAAAAGCTAAATTTTTTTGTCACTCTCACTAAATTGTTGATTTCTCTGCAACTCTGTCCATGAAAAATGTCATGTATTCCATCCATGGATAATATTTAGTTTTGCATGTATTACAACACTTTTCCATGTCCCTGAATATATTATTTACTAATCATATGTTGTTTTCAGGGTGTGTTCTTAATAAGGAGACTGTGAATGAAAGGTACAGTTAAGCTTGCACTGGGGACAAGGGAAGATGAAATTATAAAGCACTAAAATCAAAACAAACACGTGGAGAACCCAGTGTCAAACATTAGTTTAAATTTTAGATGTTCTTTCTAAGGCTGTAACTGGCTGTTCAGTTTGTTTGTGAATGTCACTAAATGTAGAAAAAGCTGTCGGCTGCATAAAGCGGTTAGACATAAAGATTTTGTTGTTTGATCACTATTCATCACCATCCATCACTTTTGCTGCACAAATGCAAAATGTCCATCGATACCACTTACATAAAACAGATAAGAAGAACAGATGAAACTACATTCCAGCTCATCTTTAACACTTAGCATTTAAGATGCCATTGCTATTCAGTAGGTAAGGCTCAATCGTTTAAAGGCCTTGGTGTGAGTCGCCTAGTAAACAAACGTAACT
Source organism: Haplochromis burtoni (assembly GCF_018398535.1). Classification (NCBI taxonomy): domain Eukaryota; kingdom Metazoa; phylum Chordata; class Actinopteri; order Cichliformes; family Cichlidae; genus Haplochromis; species Haplochromis burtoni. The sequence continues at coordinate 372,066 of NW_024582394.1, forward strand.
TCGGTTAATGTGATACTATTGCAAGAATTGCTCTCTCTGTGTCCTCGAGGTCTTCGTCTTGAAGCTATTGTACAATACTCTGTTGTTTACCTCTTTTATATTTGCTGTTTCTTTGCTCTTTTTGTTGGCACAGGTCACTTGACCATTACCAGCACCAGCTGGAATAACTCTGAACTGGCAGGAAGTTTGCACACCACATTAAGCTTTTGCTTGAACCTTGTCCCTTTGTTTGTGTCATCTTATCCATGCACACGAGTAGCTATACTTGTGTAACAGCTAGATGGACCATTTAGTGGAATTTGCATGTTCTCCCTGTACCTGCGTGGGCTCTGGCTGCCTCCCACAGTCCAGAGATATGCATGTTAGGTTAACTGGTGATTCTAAATAGGCGAAGGTGTGAATCTGAGATTATATGGCTGCCTTTCTCTGTGTGTTGTGATTGACTACGTATTTGTCCAGAATGTACTCTGCCTTTTTGCCCATTGCTTTGCCTGCTGACAGTGTTGTGTTATAAATCAAGCACACCCATTTGCCCTGCTATAAATGCTCAGACTCACTGTTTACAGCCGCACACAAGATGACCAAAAGAGAGTCTTCGGTCAGTAAGATCAATCTAGAGGAAGCTCTCGGGGTTTCATAGTTGAACCTGTTGAAGGATTATTAGTTGCCTGCAGCTGTCCTTGTCCCTGGATTTCTCTGAGTCTTGCAGCCTCTCCACTTTCACAGTAATCGGTATCAGTTGACTGTTGGCTCTCTGTCAGTTACCCTGTGGCTACCGTGTTGGTCTCCCAAGGCATGGAAGTCATTGGAGGCATGCTTGCTGTTATAGTCAGGGTCTAAAACTTCCTACTGAAGCAGCCTGCTCTCCTACCACCAAATTATTTTAAAATAAAAGGATAAGGTTAAAGGATTATTTAACATCATTATCATTACTGTAAATAAGATTGTAATGTTGATGGAACAGTAGAACTCCATTTTAAGCCTTTTACTGATATCTAACATGATCCTCCATCAAAAACAAAACAAAAAACCCCAAAACAAAACAAAGCAAGCACCTCTGTTCTTCCCTTGTTCTTCCATTACAAGTAATTTTGAGTCCAGACGAGGTTTGCACAGTTTTATAACCCATCCTGATTTCCTGTGTCTTTGTCTACAGTAAGACTGAAAAAAGGCAGATGATTCAATTAACAAGACAATGTTGGAACTGAGAACTCATCAGTTAGTGATGATCAATTTAATGATCAAAGTTTTAATGGGAAATGGGGTTTTTTCTTTTCTTTTTTTTCTTTTTTTTTTTTAGGATAACCCCAGCAATTGCACAGGAAAAGCAGACCCCATTGATGCATCCCTTTGAGCTCAAAAACCACTTCTGTGCCTGAGACATTTCCATATTTACAGGAAACTTTGGATTTCACGAAACGGAGAGTTATTCTTTCAGCATTCAGTAGATCTTAGTTTGACAAAGTGGATTGGACTGAATAACACAACAGCTTTTTGCTGAGTTTTTACTTGTTCCCTGAAGTACTGTTTTGACTAAGGCATGTTGGCATAGTTAATTTGACAGATTATAGTCGCCATTGCCAAATTATTGCTTAAACTCCCCTGTGTAGACAAGTACTGTTTGGATATGTTGGAGTGTTTAAATGCATGTTTTTGGGTAGCAGTTTGTCTATAAGTAGTTTCATTTACATCCACGTGTGGACCTGCATGCATGTGATAGTTCATGCTTCTTTTATGTAGCTGACCTTAGCCGAGGGTATGCCAGCAGCCATTTATCTTTTATTCATTTTACCAGCCATCTGTGACCAGGGCAGCTTCTCTGCCACTGATGCTTGTTAAAGCAGAACCCGCTCCAAGAGGTGCAGCATTCTGCAGTTGGTACACTTTGGAGGGCAAGTTACTTTTTTGATTCCCTAGAATTCACCAGCCATTATCACTATTTTGACAGCCAAAGCAAATTTTGTCATTGAAAAGAGCTTCCTGTTGTTTTGTTACCTGCTGCGGCTGCTAGAAAGTCCTTAGCAGCCACCACTGTTTTTGTTCACACCCTGCTAGTTACAGAGTGCTTCTGACTGAGTGTGCAGCTCAAACATCTGTCAACACCTCAGTTTGATAGTTATAGAAGCCAGACCATCACTGAGAGACAATGTTCCAGTGCTTCTTTCTCTTACCTAATTTTCTCCACCTGGCTAGGTCATGATTTCCTAATTTTGGTACACCAGGTCATCAGAAAATAAAGCATTTATAGGAGTAGAATTACACTGCTGACAATGTCTTTGGATAAACAAAACAAAAGAGACCGTCTTAAAACACAACACATAGATTACAGGGGAAAAAAATCTTTAAAGTGAAATATGTCCACAAGCATCTACGGTAGATGTGTTTTTTTTATGCGTCTTGGGACCAAACTGTTCCTACAAAATATAAACCTTGTTTTTCAGTTTTTTTAATATTCATAACTACAGCAGAGAGCATGATCTTCAATATGTTGATCCAATATCTCCCACAGTAAACATTGGTGGTTGGAGTTGGTAACTGTAAAGGTCATCGCATGCGATTCGCATCAATTTTACACTCATCAAACATTCACTTGAACCCTTCTGCCCTGCATGGAATAGCAATGATCAGACACTAATGGCGTTAACTTTTCCTTTTCATTGCAGCGCAGAGAATGTGGCAGTTTTTAAATTTGAAAAGGAGAGCGCTAGTATCCAAATAGCACCTGTTGTCCATGATATTGACATCTGTATTAAAGAGAAAATCTTATCTAACAAGCTTGTATGGAAGAATCTATATTTGTCGTGTTTCTTGTTATTTGCTTTTCTCTTTTCATTCATAGATAAAGGTATTTCTTCACTTTTTCCACCAAGAGAATAACAGCTATCACAGAAAACTGCAAATCTCAGTAAACCATTTCTAATAAGTTAAGTGTCGGTTGTACATTGTTGTTTACACTGAATCTTTACGCTACCATATTTTTATACTTAATTTTTATACTTTCTTCATGATAATAATAAACATTATATGAACTGAGATGAAAATGATAGTTTCGGTGAAAGCCAGTTTATTTCCCTGGCAGAGTTTTAGGAGAACTTCTTAAAGGCTGTCATATCCAAATGATGGCAAGCGTCGGGATTACATCAAGCATCTCATTTAAATGCTCACTGATTGCTCAATTTGTTTCTATAAAGGAATGCTTGAAGGCATTTACAGTACAAAAATGAGATCCCAGGTATCTCATAATGACATGTCATTGGTTTCTGGGGTCACTCTGATTCTACTTAGCTAGTCATCAGCTTTCGGTGAGAACCCAGTTCTACTGTGTGAAATTCTCATTACCAGACTCACTAAATCATTCCTGCTTGATCATCCCCAACAAAGATCATTTGTCTCACATGAGATTCTGCAACGAAGCTATTATTCCATACTTGTCCCATGTTGATCACGCAGTAAGATGTGGTATAGATGTCAGCGTCCTCTCCAGAGACTTAAAAGACTTCCCAGTGAACAGCAACGTTTTTCCCATGTGCTTGTTGACATCAGCTAATATAACTGTTATTAGTAGAGAGAGACTTCCAGATTTAGCAAGGAGAAGCTGATTTGACATGTGTCAACCTCTAGTTTTAGTCCTTATTTTTCTCTTTGGCTCCACTCTACTCTGCTGAATCTTTCATGTAGTTTACGTCTTTGATCTGGAGCCTTTGATGGTGGATTGTAAATACAAAACCAACGTGTTTTCTGTTGCTGTCAGGGTTAGTGTTTGACACCTGTGTGATGGATTTGTTCATCAGTTTCTTTGTGTTGAAGAGGCTCCCGCTTTCTTAGTTTGAGGCAGTGAAGGCAGCGTGTCTGTCACACTTTGTGCTCCCCTCGGGAAAACAATCTTTAGCGTTTGTTATTATGAGGAAGACAGTCAGAGACCTGTACAGATTTGGGTTTTGCTGAATATAAACAAGAGCTAATGTTTAATAATGTGAATCTTCAGGGGGATTCTACTTTGCTTGGGTACTAATTGGCTAAAAATGTGAAAACACTACATCCATTGTTACAAATAATAAGTTCAATGTTTTTAATTGTGCTTTGTTCTGCACTTGGGAATAATTTAGATATTTATGAAACATGTTATCGGATAAAATAAACATGTAGTTTCCCCTTAGCTCTTATTGCATTTTTTACTACAAATAAATAAATAAACTCTCCATCATCCAACCAGTTTGCCTTTTCTTTTTTCCCCCCAGATGATAACTGTAGACTGAGCGACTACCGACGGCTGAAAAACAAGATTCTGGATTTGCATGAGAAACGATACATGGGGACTGCCAGCCATGGGAAACACAAGGACAGCATGGTGGCCAAGAAGCAACTGGTTGATGTCATGTTCAAACGCTTTGATACAGACAATAACGGTCAAATAGATGCCAGCGAGCTCTCACAGGTAAGAATATGGGAGTAAAAATGAGCTTGACTATGCCACTACATATTCCCCCTTTCAAAAATGAATGTGGTATTAGTGTGTGTTTGGCATGAAGGTAACATACTGCTTAACCTCGACTCACAAGCTAACACTGGTCTTAAGGTATTTTTTAAAGCATCATTTAAGTACAGAATAAAAAGGTTTGCTTCCCATTTCAAGAGATTTCACAGTATCTGTCATGTCTGTCAAAACTTGAGAGCCATTTCATTTAAATATCTCATCAAAGGGGGATAAAAAGTGAACAAACCATCTGTGCGCTCAGGTGTTTAAACTGTCCTCTTTCATGTGTGCCAGAATTGTGTCCGTTTTACTCCTTTTACCCTTCCCTCTGGTAGCTGTTGTGCATCGCTCAAGGTAAATCTTTTGAAAAGCAATGTGGGTCAAAGGAGCCATGAAGCTTAAGGGAGGCTACAGCCTTTGACCAGCACTACCAAGAGGGATGTTGTAAAAAAGACCTTTTTGTGGCTGCCGTAAGGAAGGAAGATATTCTGTGCATATCAAATAAAGTCTCCCAGTACCCCGGGATTGAGTTAATATAGAGCTTATTTGAATAATTGAAGGGGTAAGCAACCCGCAGTGGTTTTCAAAACCATCATATCAGTTCCTTTTCTTCTGTTATCTTCCTGCTGATCCAGTAGGAAATCCTGCGTGTACAGAGGTCACCTTGGTAAGCTTTGTCAGTGCCCTTTCCTCTGACTCATTAGATCAATATTTTAGCACAGGAGGTTTATGGCATATGGCCACAAAATAGTGATATTTTCATATTATTTACATATTTTTACATGTTTTAACATTAAATGGTACTCCTTGCCAGCTTGAGAGAAATCAATGCTCGGTGAATAAAATACATAGTCAACAAACTATGTTGGACTGGTATGCCTGTGAAGGTTCTCAGTCATCCCCCCAGGGGGTTCATGACCCTCTTGGGGGACGCTCCCCTAGGACTTCAATCTGGGACTCTCTACCATTTGACCTTAGAGCTGAAGAAGCTTCTCGTTGATAGGTGAAACATCTTCAAGCAACTTAAAGAGACGCTTTTCCTTCCAAGCTCCTTAGACCGTGTTGGACTGGGTTTTATGGAAAAACATTGCCAATATACCCCAAGTGTTAATATGAATATGCCCTTTCAACCTATTTAATATTACTTTGGCCTGGTTTTTAACCCTGTTTGTAAATGAGATGTAATCTTTTCCTCTGCAGAGTTGATACCCCCACCCCCACCAGGTGTTTTGAATCATGCAGGCTAATAATATACGTCCAAATGGAGGAACTGTTTTCAGGGATTCCTCCAAGTCTGTTTTTAGCCCTCCTCCCATTTTTGTTGTTTACATATATGGGAAATTTGGCATATTTCATGCAGAGCCAGCCACATAAACCTCATTCACAGGAAAATGGAGAGAAGGGAGCACTTTTGGGAAGGGCAGAAATTGAAATATCAGTGAATTGCAGGTGGCCCTTATGGGGGTTTCAACTGAATTTATTATTTTTTTGTTCATACAGATATGCTTTTTTTCATGAGCCTACCTGACTTTGGGGTATGCATGCAGTAGTTAACCAAGAAACTTTTTTTCATTTGTTTTGTTATTTACCTTGGAGAAAATATTGTCCAAAAAAATCCATCAATGCAACAGTCCAAACTGTATCTTTGTTTGCCTGTAGTAAGTGAAGACTATTTACATGTTTACTTTACAGGCATAAAAATGTTTCTGATTAATTTAATTCACCTCAGAATAACTACATAATGACAGCAGGACAAATATCGCTTCGAAATAGGTTTCTCCATCTAATCAGTCAGTTAACAAACAAAGGCTCTCATGGGTTAATAGCGCTTCACCATCATGGCTCCTATACCAAATTAATAATTTGTTTTCAAATGGATTCTCTGCTTTATTGAGTAGTTCTTCAGAATTTTTTTTCAGAGTAATTCATAACTCAACTTAAATGATGTAAGTTACACAGTAAGGTTATGACTCTCTTAACTTGTACTGGCAGGGCCATGCATGTTTTCTTAACCTCATCTGCTTGAGCTGGCACTGAGTTCTATCTTATTAAGAAATTATAATTTTGAAAGAAGAGATTAATGCAAATCAAATTTGGCCTGAACAAACCTTCAAAAAGAACTACATAAGCAATTCACACATTTTTCATCAGTTTAAAATTACAAAATTATGGCTGCCACCCGCATGGCCTAAAGCACCCTTTATAATTGGAGCATTCTCTGATCTCATTTGAAATTCTAGGACAGAAATCCCTCACTTGGACTTACTCAATGTGCTAGAGTGTGCACATGAAGTGACACAGGGAGCAATTGTTCCTGCCCTTTTAGTCTAGAGTGCCCTTTTAAAATGGCAAATCAAAACATATTTTTTCTTCATGCATTCATCGTATCTATCATTGTACCAAAGATAATATTTGAAGATTTATCTTTTACTAGAAAAAAAAAATAAAACACTGCTTCTTGTCCAGTGTTGATCCTGATATACCGTTTATTGTCTACAAAAAGCATGATAAAAGATGCTGTAGAATTTGCTGTAAGAAGAAACATTATGTAAGTTTTTTTTTTCAACTTGCATCTATAAACTTTTAAATATAGTACAAATCTCAAGGTTCTAACTAATGGAAAATTGCTCTTTTAAATCTCTGCAGAAGTCTAGTCTGAGTTGTTATCAGGTCTGCAAATATTTCTAAAAGAGCTGAATTCAAATTAAGAGGAGTGCGAACAGGTGACTTCTGATCCCTCTTTTGGGATTTTGGGGGGCTAAAATAGATATAAAAAATAGATATAACGAATTTGCAAATCTTTTGAAACATTCATAGCACAGTCACTGAAGATCTTGCTTCATAAGTCACACATCCTAGTATGAGTCCTGCAGTATTGTTTTGTACTGCAGTACCTAATTCATCCTCTTGACAATACAAAAGGTTTTCTTTTTGTTTTTTCTTTGCAGATTCATGCATGCAGGGTTTACGACTACCCTCTTTTCACATGAATAACACAGAATCTTATTTTGTTTGTGTAAAAAAATAGTAAAGGTGGATAAAGAGGAGGCAGATGCAACTTTAAAACTTTTGAAAATGTAAGGGAGATGATGTGTAAATTGTTATGGTTATGAGGGAAGAGCAGAGTCGAGAGTGAAGGAGATGAAAGCACATCTGGAATGCTGGAAAATGTTCACATACAGCAAGGTTTCCACCAGTGTATTGCAAGCCTGGAGGCGCAACAGGGGGTTAACTTAAGCATCCCAGCTGAACAACCTTTCTAGCAGGAACCGTATAGTTATGGTACATAATGTCTGTATTGCAAGAATAGGTTCCGTGTAAGTAAAAAAAAAATAAAACTCAGTGTAACTGCTAATTGTAAGACATATGTTCTGTCTGGGTAACCAGCCAATGTTCCATTGGCTTTGTAAATTAAGGTTCAATTTAAAACAGGCAGAAGCTGCAATCTCAATACACATATATCTGGTTAACCTATCGATGATTTGCCTCAGATCATTTAGCTCACATGGTCCACTGAACATGTGCAGGATATGTTACTGCTTTGTTGTTCTTTTTTTCTCCAGAGGAGTCACTGGAAAAACACTGTAGAAACAGAAATGGAGTTTATGCATCAAAGCCTGCAATTCCAATGCATAAAAGTCTCTTAAATGCCACATCACTCCAGGTGATGAAAAGACCAAAAAGCAAGCAAAGAAAGGAGCAATGAGTAAAAACTGTTTTTGAGTTAAAATCATCTTCTTTTTAAAAAAAATTTCTAAGCCCGAGAATGAAAAGAATGAAAATAGAAAATTTGTACATTGAATTCTTTTTTTTTCAGTGATTCAACATTCAAATTAAAGTTAGGTGTAGCTCACATAGCATCACAGGTAACTCTTAAATTTTGGGCAAGTCATCTGGGAAAGGGAAGTGCACTGATCCGATGGACAATGCATGATGTATAAAGCCGTCCCTTGTGATCAGCATTTTGACAGCTGATCTAGTATGATGGATGTTTTACTGCCAGGGCCATGCAGAAGGTGTGGAATAGGATCATGTTTTTATCAGGATGATGACAAAAACTGCAGTATTTTGGACCTGTTCATCCACTGTTGTGACAGAACTTCATTGACTTTCAGTTTGGCTACAATGCAAATGTTACTGAACATGACCACAGCCTTCATAGACTGACACTTTACCTGAAGGAACTGTAGAACTTTTAAATATTAATCTGAAAAGCCAATGATTAACAAAACTGTCTACTATTTTGTAGTTTTGTGACCGTACGGTTCTACAAATACTAAAACCATTGTATTTGTTTTTCAAATTTAAACTTTCAATTGTTAACTGGCTTTGTCTGAGTAAACAAGATGGGGGAAATGGCCTGACATTGCGTAGTTTTTCCAGCAGAGGGCACTTTGCAATTTGGCTTTTGGCAACACACATGTTTGAAACACAGCAAGCATAAAAACTACATGATCTAAGCAGATTTGGCCAGTGTAAATCACTAAATAAATAACTACGTATAAGAAATGCTAGCAAAATTTTAAAATGCGCACAATTTTAAAATCACCAAAATATCAATATTGGCCTTAACAATCCTATGTTTGGGCTTCGGTATAGTGAGTGGAGAATTGGAGAATATAGTTGATATCTGGGCCATTACTTCCTTTTTTGCGCATAATTACAAGCTGGTCACGTCATCATTCCAGCACAGAGGTGGATTCAAACCCATCATCTTGTTACTGTGAGGTGACAATGCTAGCCACACAACTTGTCAAAGAGTAGATGCAAATAAGGTTAACGTAAAAAACTTAATTGACCTGAGATAGTACCCGATGGTTTCGACTTTGCATTTCAGCCAGTGCATTCCAGTTTTAGTGAAATCGTTTTCTTGGCAATTAGATATATGGTACTCAAATTTTCATTTTGTAATGACATGTGTAATCCAAGCAACACCTATTGTTTCTTAGATTTAAACCTGGGGTAAACAAATTTTTTTTGCATCAGTGGACAAAAGATCTATAATGATCTTACCACCTACTCATATCTTGCATCACTTGATCTCAGTAGGTCACATGATAGGGTGAGACAAGGTCTCGCAATGTTTCACCCGGACCTCTGCTGATGTCCTTGGCTCATGTGATGAGGCACATGATCAATAGCGGGTCAACAACCATCTTAAGGGACAACTCGCACTAGGGTTTAAATACCTGGGACTCTCCACCATTTGGTCTTAGAACTGAAGAAGCTTCTCGGATGAAAAGTCTTTAAGACACTTAAAGAGGTCCAGTCGCTTTTCTTTCCAAGCTTCTTAAATTACCATGACCTGGATGATTGAGAACCTACACAGACAATCCATATTAGCCTTTGTTTGCCTCATCCCACTTAAAATGGACTTAAAGGCAACTGGACATCTGTCCCTCTACTGTGTTCAGCTTATTAGGATATACATGTCTGGTGGGCTTAGAGCAGAAAGCAAGTTTAAACCTACACAGATATGTGTTAAACCTACACTTCTCTATGTAGGTTTAACTGTGCTGATTACTCACTGTAGACTGAATAAGCAGTGCCATCACTGCTGTGGTTTACTTTAAGAGACATCAAATCCTTTGGTGGAAAAGAAAAATGTTATTAGTCAACATCTGGCTGATTTGTTTAGTGGCAACATTAATTGCATAGAGGTTTTGTTTTATTATAATTTCTGGAACAGTACTGAAAAAAACCAACAGACACACACAAACAGAATTAAAAAAAATGCTCTTAACCTTCTTTAACCAACGATTGATGCATTCTCATTGAAGGTCATCAAGCAAGAAGGTCTATCCAAGGACATCTCTGAATGCACATTGTTTGACTTGCTGAAGTACAACGACGTGAACGATGATGAGCACCTTACGAAAGAGGAGTTCTACACAGCCTTTGGTGAGGATACAGTTTTGTTACTCCCATCGTCTGTTTACATTGTTCAGTAAAATATATATCAGATGTGACAGAAATGTATTTTTAAATTTGCAGTTTTAGTCAATACTAAATAATAGCTCTTGTCTTTAAAAAAAACTATATTTTAAAGTTGATGGTTCATATTGTCCTAGTGTGTAAACATTACGACAATGTTTACAATGGCGTTCTTTTTACCCAGTTGTTAGTTAATTGATTTGGAAAGTAGTGCAGTAATTATGAGTATTATGAGAAAACAGAGAGTAAATTGAAACCCTGGAAAAAAAATCTCTCAGATGCCACGACATAATTAATGTGTATACTCATATTTCATTGATACTGATGCTCATTTCTTCTTTATTCTCCTTTTAATAGCATAAAAGTATAGAATAGCCCTTTATTTGTCCTTGCACACTTACAACGAGTACACATACAACTGTGCTGGAATAAAAAATAAATAGTAGACAGCAGGAATAAATGGCAAATAGGAGAAATATATACAATCAAGAGGGATGTATACAAAACAAAAGAAATATATACAAAAATAGGAGAAAGACACACATTAGAGAACAATGAGTGCAAAGCAAAAACATAGTCTGAATAGAGTCTGTGTGTGAGGGGTCTGAGTGATGAGGGTTCTCAGACCATGGCTTAGATTATTGAGGTGGGTGGGCAGGGGTGGGTTGTCAGGGATAGTGTTTATTGAAAGTCTGCATGGCCAAGGGGAAGAACCTGTTTACGAGTCTGGAGGTGAGGGACCTGATTGACCAGAGGGCAACGGGTCAAAAAGGTGGTGAACGGGGCGCACGGGGTCACCTGTGATGGTTCTGGTTTTCCTGGGACATAAGCAATTTTTTTAACGTGTGTAAAACCTTTGGTCTTCATAAAAGAAATATGATTGATTGGTAATTTATTTCAACATGTTAACAATATACAAGTACATTTAGAAAAGAAAATAAGAAAGAAAAAATACTATACAAATTACATACAAAAAAAAAATGTTCTGATTAATTTACATGTTGAAAGGGAGTGGGAAGAAGTAAACACTTATTTAATCCCACCCCTTTGCCATAAATTATCAGTTAATATTTAGTCAGCTTCCTTACTGATATAATTTGTAATAAAAATAGTGAACAGATTTCTGATATACTATATACTATAATATCACATCATGAGTTTTTTTTGTTTGTTTGTTTGTTTTTTAAATAGAGACATTCACTTAATTTAAATATTTTCCTTTTCTTTATAGTTCGAGAAGATCATATTTTTATAACTCTTTTTGAACAGTTTTATGTATGCAGTTAATTAGGCTTTGATTGAGTTTTTCTTTGAAATCTGAGAAGAACCTAACTTGTTATTAACATTTGAACTGACAGCCTGTTTCTGTTCTTTTGGCCATTACAAAGTTAGGATTGTGGTAAACCTCGAGAAATATGTGATGTCTTGCCAAAGTTTACTCACTGAGACCTGCAGATTGTTGCCAACTGTGTTGTACTATTGAAGGAGTTCAAAGTGGAAATGGTTCAAAAGAAAGCAGGTCACAACTTCTTAGAAACAGTAGTTCAATCCAAATCTCCATCATTAGGCAGCATAAAGACAACAGGTGCTGTGTGATATCTGAGTCACACTAACACATGTGCACCAGTTTCTGTCTTTTGTTTCCTTCCTATTCACGGTTCCTCCCTGTCTGACATTTTCAGTCAGCTCAATATCCTCTGACAGAATATCCTCTGACATTTGGCTGGCTTGACACATTTAGCAGAGGGAGAGAATTCATAATCAACCTTCATCTTATCAGCCCTTTGTATTTGAAGCATTTCCTAGAGGAGACCAAGAAAAAAAAGTCACAGGAGCAAATGACAAAGTGCAAGAGTCTCATCTAGTCTGCTGGATTCCACATCATACATGAATGTGTGGGAGAGAAACCCCTTCTGGCAAGTCACAGAAACACAGAACCCCATTCTTTGAAGAGTTGAGTTGCTCTGTCTCTTCCTTTTCTAGGTTTCAGAGGATTCTTTTTTTCTCAAGTTTCCAACTTAACTGCTCACAAGGAAATAGGATATTTAATGTGAGTAAATAAACTCTGTGATGGAGTTTCTTTCAACCTGCCTTACTCCTCTTTTAGACTTTTTCATTTTTTTTATCCTTGCGTGCCACTTTATGTTACTATTTAGTGACAGCGGATAATTATCCAAGTGCAGAATTAATCTTTGGATAAGCTATTTTTTAAGACGCTTTACTGGAAATTGCTTCTATATTGATGTTAATAGTTACAGAGGCAATCAATAAACAATATGCTAGCACAGCTGAAGTAATGTGTCTTTGTCAACAACTCAGGATTTCTGAGTATATTAATATAGAAAACAGAAATAAATCCACAATACTTTCAGTGGTAAAAGTTCTCATGTAACATACTCATTTTCCTGTGTATATCTCAATGTGAGATAGAAATACATATAAAGCAAAAAATATTTTTGTTTTTTTATTCCATCCCATGTGGGCAGTATCAGATTGCTCAAAGGAATTCAACTCTCTTCACCGAACACTCAATATTGAATACTTGGTTTACTGACGTGCATTACATACCTGGAGGTCATGGTAGTACTCAGCTTGTGCTTCTTCACTCTATTCATGTCCAAACCTGTTTCTCTCTCCTAAATACTTCCATCCTTTCAAGATAGGCCCACAGCTCAGAAAGAAATGATGATAAAAAGACCAACATCTCTAGAGACTTAACAGCGTGACTGAAGAATTTAGTTCTCCTAATTTCTATGTAAATGTACTTATCTATCATATAGTCAGCAGAGAGAGGTGATAGTAACTCTAGTGTAGTATAAAGTGTCTTTCTTCTAGATACTGACCAGAAAGCCAACACCCCAATCCACTGCCATTCCTTCAAGTTGAGAAGCAGCGAAGTAGTTAATTTTATAGAAATACATCTTTCTAATTATGGAGGAATCAATAAGGGGAGCTAGTATTAAAATATTTAATCACCAGTGTTGGGTAAGTTACTTTAAATTAGTAACTTAGTTACATTACTAGTTACTTCTATCAAAAGTAA
>NW_024582394.1:387159-503503 GCF_018398535.1 Haplochromis burtoni
GTGCTCGTTACCACAATAATAACGTAGTTACTGTAACGCGTTACTTAATAACGCGTTAGTCCCAACACTGTTAATCACAAACATTTGATGCAAACCCATCGTTTTGTTCTGTAAGCAGGCCTGAAACATGACAAAAACCGCTCAATTCAGAAAAGAGCTTCAAGTGCTACTCCTAGTTGGTGTTTATGGAGTAAAGGTTTAAAACCATAGGCAGTATAAAAGATAGATGTAGCAAACGTGACATCAGACATTGGTATTTTGATCTTTTGGAGCTGGATCTGACAAGTGAAGGATGGATCTGGCTATGGAACCTTACACTTATTGGGTAATGACTTGTTAATATCAAGTGGTTGGTAAATGAGGACATCCTCCTTTCTCATTTTTTACACAGAGTTCACAGAGCAAGGGAGCCAAGGATCATTTTCACGTTGATCTTTATACAACTGGTCTTTTTGCGAGTCTTTTAAGTCACTTCCATTTGCGCTTTACTTTTCAAACCTGAAAAACCTACATCCATCTTTTGTGCAATGTAAAACCAAGTAACATGTGATCTACTACAGCAGATTTTTTTCTTTAAGCTTAAATGTGACTTTGTTAGTTTGCTAAGTAATTTCAAGGTGATGTTGCGTGGCCTTCTAGCTTTCAGTCAGCGTCAGTAAAACTGGGGAGATCAACATATAAGTATAAATAAGTGTATATTTAAATAAAATTCATCTCAAACTGAACAAGTAAGATATTTAAACAACCTCACAGAAAAACAGAATCTCTCTTTTCACACCAGAGAGAAAAATGTGTAAAACCAGACTGGTTGGCAAGTGATTGCTGGAGTTAGGTTTGGTTGCTAACTTGCCAGTTACACCGGTGTAACTGGAGAGTTAGCTCTGAAAAGCTCCTTGCAATTGCTTTGATTGGTAGAAGATTGTCATGGTGACAGTAGTCACCCTTTTTCACCATTTAATAAAATCCAGATTTGAGGTAAAAAAAAAAAAAAAAAAAGTCTTGTTGACTTTTGAAAAACAAAACGTGGGACATGTCCATTATACTGTGTCTTGAGACGAGGGGGATACCTGTTCATTCAACTGGGAAGACAACCCAGACTCCCCAAAATATATATTTCAGGTAGATCACCAGGCTGCATACTGTATTTTGCCCTGATGCTCACAATCATGCAACATAAACGCTAATTGGAAAAGCATTATTTTTTATAGTATATTGAACTTACTAAAAACACAAATCAATCAGTTTTACTGAGCATGGCTAATCTATTTTATTACTGCTGATAGTGTTCTGTCTGTGCACAGGTAGAAAGCAGCTATATAATGAAACATACTTAATTCTTTTCTTCTTCTTTTTTTTTTAATCTGAGTGGGCTGGTGCGCAGCTGCTGATAATGCTGCAATAACAGGCATCTCCAGTATAAATCTGAGTCAGAGCACTGAACATTTATTTCAGTGACTTGTAGGTTGTAGCCTGATAGAGCCTGGTCACAGAGCTTGGGGTAAAACTACACTGTAAAGTTATAGTTTCTCACTTCATTGCCAACATAATATCTGAGTGGCAGCTATAAAAATCTATGCAAATACCTTAAGCGCTATCGTAAACTGAGCACGATCATAAAGTAAATCCGTTGGCTCAGTGTATCCAGAACTATGGTGTGGCTTGGAAATGAACAGCAGTAAAGGCAGAATGACTCTCCATGAAAACGACACCTGTCTGACTGCTGCGCTAATAAGGACCCTTTGCACACCTTTATGGAATATTCAAAGTATTGCAACATTGTTTGTCAGGACAGAAGATAAGATTCTAATGTCCATGCATTATTCATTCCTGCTTTGCATACACTGGAAGGGGGTTGAGAATCAATTTGCTTCAGCTAGCAGTAAGGAAACTGTCTGGCAGAAGTGATGTCTTTTAATTAGATGATGTTACAGATATGAATGATGTCTGCCATGCTGCTGATAGTGAGTACCATGTCATCGTTGAATAATTTGGTGAATGATGGCTCAGTGCATCATGGGTAAACAGATAAGGTGTCATCTATCACAAAGTGTCATTAACTTTTGGCGCACGAGTGACAGAATACATTGCACAGACACTGAAGCACCCGCATCATGCTCATTACCAGGCACCTTGATTTTATTTTGGGGTCTCATAGAAAAGTTTTACATGCTTAAACTATGTTAGTTATCTTTTACATACTGTACCACCTCTTTATCTGCAGCACTCAGTTTTAGAGTCTGTTTCTTTAATATCTGTCTTCCAAAAAGCCCAGTCTGCTCTGATTCAATTTGGCATTACAAAAAAACTCAACTTTTTGATTGTTTTAAAATGCTGCAACTGCAGCAAATAGTTTCATTCACATAGTGATGGAGACAGAAAAAGACCTGAACTACAAATGAGCTGTTTTAGTCCAGCAGCAATGTTTCCTTTGAGAGAAGAAGACTGTTTAGCATTGGCAGTGCTCTTTTACATGCGCAAAATGATATATACAGTAACATCTGTCATATTAGAGTAGAGCAAAGTATATGAGGAATCTTATAGCAATACAACATGAAAATAAACTCAACTATGGTAAATATACATGTCTCACTAAATACGAATGTCAAGTCAAAGTCATCTTTATTGTCAAAAACCATATGTACAGACCATACACAGGAATGTGTTGTAACAAAATCTATAATACAGTACATACAGTATGTCTGTGAAGGTTCTCAGTCATCTAGGTCATCGTAGTACATACAGTAGTTATACCTGCACTATGGCGTTTGTTGTAAAGTGCAAATTTTATGCCATGTGTAGCAGCACTTGAATTATTTTATTTTTAAAAGAAGACGCTGCTGCCTGCACATGTGGCAAATGTATCACGCTTGCTACTATATATGTAGTTAGTAGGATCCTTTCTGCTTTAATGCTAAGTCTGATACTTTCCTCTGTGGAATAGCAGAAGATAAATATTCCCCGTATTGTGGAAATCCATCTCTTTCTTTGCTTTACTCAAATTAACAACTACCAGAAAGAAAAAACCTCAGTAAGCAACTGAGGACAGCAGAAGGTGCTACGCCAATTCAAAAGGCACATAGAAAAAAATAGTACTTTAGACTTTTTACACTCTTTTGCGCACTTGCAAATAAACTTTTGTTGTATTTAAATTCAGGAACCAAATCCACAAGCTGAAAGAATGGACAGTGTCTAAAGGGTGGTTTAAGATTAGCCAAGTCGGGTGCTTTTAGATTGAGGGCTTTTGAAAGCTGATGCGTGCAATTCACACAGAGACTGAATCCTTGTGTTAGTGAGCTTTTTAAGCTCTTTGAAGTTGGCTGTACAATCACAATGTGCTTTGCCTGTGCACCGCACACTTTAAATGTTATTAGTTTGGGAACACCTACTGAATGCAATCTTGAGGCATACTGCTTGGCAGACAACAGTGAAAATGAATTTGAAAGTATTTGGAAAGATCTCTCTGGATGAATGCAGCCTGAGGCAAACTTTAGTTTGAAAATCTATCTCTAACAAACCCCCCCTCTCAGGTCCATAGACATTATACAGATTTGAGCCCCTTTCTTACATTTCAACTGTAAACTGTATTTGCCCTACTTTAGGTTATATCCTGTTAGCATGATAGAAATAGGTGGTTTATTTAAAGAAGGTGGGATGCAGTATGTAGTTAATAGAATATACAATATTTGACTGATTCATAGTAATGACATACTCCAGTCTCCTTGGTTATCAACATATTGATCTGAACCATGACACCTGCTGACAGAACACATATCCAATATAACCACCTCTTTGATTTCTGCTGAGACTAAAAAGCCTTGTAGTGCCCGCTGGCCTCCTGAGGGATTGGTGGGAAGCTAAGATGGACTGTAACGTGAGCTATCATATATTACTCTTGTGATCCTCACACAGAAAGAATTTCTACTGTCTGCATCAAAACACATGATGTGTATTCATGTAGGGGTTATCCACCATATCCATCTACCTACAGCATGATTTTTCCTGGTTCAAAATGAGCCTTGGGCAGCTGACTGCATTTTAGCACGATTGATCAGTATGTAGTTAAGGCAATAAATTTGCGTTACTTTAACAAAAGCCTATTTCTGTCCACTTGATAAACAAAAGCGTTTTATATTATAAAAAAAAGAATCCAAGCCTGGTTACTGTGCTTTGGGGGATGGTCAAAATTAACAATACATTTTTCGAGTGCAAGAATAATCCAGACACATGTTAACACACCTGAAGTAAGCTATGAGTGCATTTTGTTATATTAGTGCAATATCCAGTTGTGTTCTAAGATAATGCTGTGGTACTATATGGTGGGGCGTGGCCTGCAGTGCCGTGCAGGGAAGGCGTACGCACCTGCACGGCATCTGCAATCATGCCTCGCCGACTTAAGTATTGCACCGGGTCCTGTTATAGTGGTTGTTGTTATGTTGAGCTGGCAGTGGGAGAGCTGCAGCTCAGTGTGTGGATGTACAGCAACTGTTTTTGAAATAAAGTGTGCTGCAAAGCATAAATATGTCACCGGGTCTGCCGTGGTCATTCACATACTGTAATATTTTGCGAGCCGTAGACATTATAAAAGATGTAATTACATAATGTTATATATTTTTTTCTGAAATCTAATTTTCAATTCAGTTAAATTTTATCGACATAGCATCACATTACAACAAATCAAAAGGTACTTTATATTGTAAGGTAGAGACCCTACAATAATAAAGAGAAACCCACAGCCCCTTTGAACAAGCACTTCATGACAGTGCGAAGGCAGCAACAGGTTACAGGTGAAGGGAGGAAGACAGGACAAAAGGCACACTCTGGGTTTCCTCTACACATTTTAGAGAACAGCCAGAGATTAATGATAACTAACGGTCAAATGCAGAGTGCTTTGTAAGCACATAGTGAGTGAAGAAGGTGAGTGAACAAGAAACACAGTGCATCATGGGAAGCACCTGGCTGCCTAGGTCTATTCCAGCATACCTAAGGCAGGATTTAGGGTCACCTGATCCAGCCCTAGCTATATGATTTATCAAAGAGTTAAGTTTTAAACCTAATCCTGAAAGTATAGAGTGTGTCTATCTCCTGAATCCAAACTGAAAGCGGTTTCCACAGAAGAGGGACCTGAAAGCTAAAAGCTCTGCCTCCCTTTCGACTTTAAAAGGAACCACAAGTAGGTGAAAGGGACATTCTCTATGTCTGTCATATAGTATCAATAGGTCTAGATAAGATGGGGCCTGATTATTCAAAGCTTTGTGCGGGAGGAGAAGGATTTATTTATCTGCTTGAAACATCGAGATGAGTGTTTCTTTCATTAGTAGATTTTTAAGGCAGAAAATTAGTGACTTAAAAATATATCAGCTCATATTTTTGTTATTTTAGACACATAAAACATAAATAGCCTTCCGTAATATCTGTTATGTGTAGTTATTTTTGAATCCTTAATAAGATGAGTGTCATTTAAAAAATAATCTTGTTTTTTTTTAATTGAGTCATGTAATACTCCTTACCCAACTCTTTACCCAACTAAGCTGGTTGTTGTGTTGGTGGCATTCCAAAAGCTTGTTACCTAAAGGGGAATTGCAGAGTGGACTTCTTGGTTTAAAAAAAATAGTTGTGACAAGGACAAGTGTTTCAGTGAAGCCACTCACTTAATTGTTATAACGAAACATTGCTTGTGTAGTACCTTTATTTTTTTAAAAAAATATAAATCAATTAAAGTTAACCTAAGTTTGAGAAAATACTAGATTCACTTGAGAAACCATTTCCAATTAGCTGCTAGAGTGAATGCTCAAACTTATTAGCCTTTTTAAAATTGATTTGGAGGAGCATAACAATTCTGGCTGTACAGTTGTGATTTTCTTTTGGTTTTTATTAATTATCTTTTCTTGTTTCTTTTTTATTATAATTGTTTTTATTCACATTCTTTTTCTTTTTAACCTAGTCCACCTCTAATCATGTGTTATCCCACACGTGGTGTAATACAGACTTTGCCAGGCTTGAAAATTAGTTGACTTACACCCTTTACTTCTCTGAAGATTATAATTAGACATCCAAACCATCAGCCAGGCCTCTTCTAGGAAAAGCTGCTTCCATTAAGTCAAGTTTGCTGTTAGTCAGCACCCATGGTAGAGTGAGAGTTAATGGATAGTCTGACTGTTGCTTGTCAAAACCCCTGTTGAGTATTTCATTCAAGTGCTAAAATGGTTTCATAACTTGTGGCTCATTTTCAAACATGTTTCTGCTATATCTCCAGAATTTATTAAAAGAAGAAGTTGATGTACTTTTTAAATTTGAAGTAATCCTCGAGTAAAATACTTTTTAGTCCATTAGTGTGGTATAATTTGTCTATGTATGCGCTCCCATTGACATGACTCATCACCCTGCAAACCAACACTGTTGGGGGACAAGCGAGACCAGCCCCCCCTGCCACCCCAATACATTACCAATTTCAGTATGAGCTTTGCAGTTTCACTATGCTGATTCAGTGGGCATAAGGTACTCAGTAAGTTTACTTGTGAAACATGTTTCTCCATGGCAGCTAGTCCTGTGCACAACGAGGTTGGAAACAGTGGGGTTTCAATGAATTAACTCTTCACTACTGTTCATGTGCCACTGATGGGTCAGGTTTAAATTCCCAGTGAGGAGAAATTTCTTATAATAAGTTCTACAGCTCTCTGAGTGAGAAAGGTTCAACTTGCTTTTCTGGCTGTCAGGAATGTTTCAGCATAAACGGGTTGCTGCATTCATTTGCTTCTCTCAGCATTTAACATCTCCTGTCATCGATTTGAAGGTGTAGGCCTGGCTGTAATGTTGCTGAAAAACTAGCAGAAACCAAGACAGTTGGGTGGAAGTGTATACTGCCCCTTTAACACACAAACTGGTGCCTGATGTTTGTCAGTAAAGTGCATCAACACATACTGGAGTCAGCAGCATTAGTGGCCTAGTGGCTTTTATATTTAAAAAATAAGAAGTCATTGAAATATAGCCTCTCTTATGCTGTAGCTTAAGTGCCGTGTGATTTACTTATAGCAGGAAGATGGAGGATTTTTTTCATTACTTGTTTTCCACAAGGTAGCTGTGATAAAAATTAGTCCAATTAGACATCCTCTTAAGCTCTGTAGCATACTAATGCAGGTCGTCCCTCAGGATTTCTACCAGCAGCTTGGAAACAGACTAGAGGCTGATCAGCCAGAGGTAATGCACTCACAAAGGCCATTTGTGACTGTTTTAAAGCCATCCTGATGTTTAGAATGTTCGTGGGAGGAGGGTTGAAGGTGATAAAAATAATCTTCTCACCTTTTACCTAATACCTGTAATTTTTTTTTGCATATTTAAGATGGTTTTAGCAAGCTGCAAAAGCACAGTTATTTATCCTCCTTCACAAGATGGTGAAAGGTGACACGAGATGCTGAGACGCCGCCCCTATAGCTGTGCATTATATAATCATCTCTTACAAGCACAGATTCATCATAAAAGGCAGCTCGTTGTTCTTTGACCTGAAGTTGAGCTGCAGTGTTTTCCATGTAAACAAACCCAAATTTATTATTTATTTTGCAGAATTCACCTGTGCAAACGTTAAGTACAGCTGCCTCTGACAATATCGATTACAGTTATCAACGTCTAAGCTCAAAAGATCTGCTCAGAAGATCTTAATTACAAGTACGTGATGATGAGTTAACAAGTCCCATGTCTGCATCTGTTTATATTTTCCTGTCTGCTTATTCATTCTTTGAAAAATTATTAAATAATTTGCCTATTTTGCATAAAGAATTAAGGACAAAACACAATGAAAAGCAATTTTGGAAAAAGCAAGGCATCGCATAAGACACAGTAATGAAAAGCAGCTCTGGTGGAATAAGAAGACACTGCTACTGTGTACACATACTTATTAATATAAAGAATATACTGAAATAAGAGAGCCATTATTACTTCACATCCATCCATCCATCCATCCATTCTCTTCCATCCACTTATCCAATTCAGGGTCGCAGTCTCTATCCCAGCTGTTTTAACGTACTCCCTGGACAGGTCGCCAATCTATCTATGGCGGTTTGGTGAGAGAACTGTAAAAAAATACTTCATAGTGTCATAATATAAATATTCTGTGTAAACTCAGCCTTTTTTGAGCTTACGTAAGATTGTTTTGGAATAATTGGTTTTTATAACATGCAGTCAACTTCTTGTAGGTAATCTTGTAAGCTGTAATTTTCTTCCGACTACATCTTTTTCTCCCCTGAACAACAATTATGGTTATGTTAAACCTTTCATTTGTACTCTCTCACCAAGTTTTCCCAGTGATGTCAAAAACTGCTTTTTGGTCTTCACAGCTAGGTTGTTTCTGCATTACCAAGTAAGGAATGAAGGAAAGGCGCAATGTTTCCCTGTCAGCAATGTGGGTTTCTCTTAATAAATGCATAAAAAGTCACCTGATTAGTGTTTTGTTTCTTATTATACAGGGAACGATTTCTTTTCTTTAAGTAGCGCAATAAGCCACAGCAGTTCAACATGAAAAGCAAAACTACGAATCTTCTTTGGGAAAACAAAGGACATGGGAATGTTTCACCAGTCAAACTATTTTCTGTTTCTGCCAAACATCCAAGTCCACAGAGTCATTCATGCGCTATATCAAAAACACAGAAGCAGAGACTCGATTCTTCTTGCTTTGGGAGAAAGTTTGCACAAATCAAGTCAACCATCCAAGATCAGAGAGCATTCAGATGAATGTGTATTCTGTTTTTTGGGGGGGTGTTTTTTACCTTTGAGTCTATGCATATGATCTATGAATACTGAGCATCAGGGAAAAACACTTTTATCTCCTCTTCAAAATGTCAAACTCAAAGGCAATTGGGGCTACACAGACGTTCAGCTTTGGTAATATTGAATGTCATTAGGATTGAGCGAGGGAGTAAGTTAGAAAGGAATGAAAGACTTGGTGAAGACAGACAACTCAAGTGAGCATGTATTTGAAAAAGAGGGCGACAGAGCATGATAGAGGATGGAGTAAGAGGGTTGGCTAAGCAACCTTGGTGCAATTTGTCTTCATGCAGCTGGTCCTTTGCAGCGTCCTCTAGGCAGAGCCTATTTTCCCTGACAAGCTTGTTGCCTCCAGTGCAATAGGTGATTTACCTTGTGCCGTGCCACTGACCAACATCCCCTTCTGAGAGCAGAGGAGAGTAAATCAAAAGTCTGGACCTTACCGTTAATCACTAATTACAGGTCGAACGGTGAAGGTTGATCCTTCTCTGGGGGCTGAGTCCCTCAGGCCTCAAATCAGACCAAAAAGAGGAGCCGGTGCCACTTCCTCCACTGATAAATCTTTAACACAGGAGCTCCTGCACGCTGAAGGCTTTCAGCTGGCTCTGGCCGCCCAGACTCCCCTTTCTCTGAGGATTTTCTCATTCGGGTCGGATCCCTTCCCTTCCATCCCACCCTTGCTCCACCCAATAGCTAAAGCTTGCCTGCCTGTCTGCCTGCCCACTTTCTTCTTAAAATTCTCCCTATACCTTCACAGATTTCTATCCCCCTGGGGATCAGCAGCAAATCGAGTTTGTTGCTTGCAGCGTATTCCAAAAGCATTAAGATACAAGGGTGCTGTAATTGAATGGTTAGGGAGGACATTATTGAAGGAGATTTTTGTCAGTGTATCCACCCACCACCACCTCAGCACCATGTAGAGCACCAAGTAGCTCCTTGATCTGCTGGCTATATTGTTATCAGTGTCAGGGGAGGAGGAGGTATGTGGCCACGAGTGACTGAGGATCCATTTTCCTTAAATCTTTGCTTTCTGCATGAGGGTCATGTTATTGTGTTTTGTTTTCCTTGCTTTGTTTTTCTTCTTACTTTCCCAATTATGTTTTCTTCTGGACATTGTTAATTTTACCTGACACCTTGATTGCTTCATTTTTGGGTTGCTATGACTATAGTTAATGTAACATGAATTTGGTAAAAGTACACTCAGACTCAGCCTGAAGCATTTTCTCATGAACTTTGATTTAAACAAAGTTGCAGTAAAATAAATAACCATTTATTACAAGAAGGATAAACGTAAACCAGACTTACCAAATTGTCAATAAAAATAGAATGCAATGATCTCTTAAATTATTAATGATAGTAGTATAAAGAGTACAAATCAAATGTTTGAACTGATAAATGTCTGTTTTAAGAATATATAGTCATCTTAAATTTGCCTGCCAAGCATTTGAAAGAAATTTATGACGGAAGGTAAAAAACCAGTGGACAAATTGTGTGATTCTTAAGCAAAAACAGTGACACCCCCCCCCCCAAAAAAAAACTCTTGTGGAACATCTGAAAAGTAATAATTGGTGAACCTGGCAAAATGTCACCTTGTCTCTTAGTTACTAATAGCTTTAAAAGCAGAAGCAATTCTTCCATTTTGACAACTTCTAAGTATTTAAGGCGAGTGACACGAGCTGGAGCTGCTGCTTCAGTTTTCATTGATATAGCCTACAGTGTTCTTAAGAAAACACAATGAGGGTGCAATAGGTCAAGAGTTGCATCAGTAGCACTTATTTACAGGGTTGTGCACTATGAGTTCTGCTGTAATGTCCTCAGGCTCTTGAGAGATAGTATATGGCAAACACGACCAGTGCCACTGGGTTGTTGTGTGCCCGCAAACATCACAATGGAAACAGTTTTTTTGGCCTTCCTACACAATCTTTACTGTCTACCAACCCTGCGCCATACTTAGGGTCCTTACAACTTTGTCTTATATCCTAAAATAAAGGGGGTGACATAAATTGTTATGTTAGCAGAAGTTATATGCTACCTGTAGCAGTGGATCCACTTTGCTGAAACATGAAGAAATACTGAAGAGGTGAGCTAAAGAGAGCAGTGCATCTGTAAGCCCTGAAACAGCGTTTCCCTTGTTGACCTGAAGTTGTCCGTGTACATCAACACTGCATAAAAAACACATCTAATGAGCTGTTATAAAACTAGTTTTTGCTCCTAAATGTTTTTCCATTTCCCTTCAGTCATTATTATTTATTTCCATCCATGACAGCTCTCATATCACCCCCGCTGACAACTGTTGTCATGTCTTTATTACATTGAAGCAGTTCTTAATTAATCAAATGTGTTCCATCAAATGACTGTCATATTACGGTGTCCACAGGGGAGATGTTCCAATCGTTTATGAAGCTGGTTATTGCTTTTCATGTATCATTTTCACCATGCTTTTTCTAAATCAAAACAAGTGGCAGGTTTATTATTTATTTCCGTCTAAAAAAATACTGTCTGTGCTGGGCATCACATGACATTTTATCATTAACCAACAAAAGAGACTGACTAATGAGCAAAAATGTTTGCTTTTTAGGTTTTAGTTTGAACTTTTCTTTTCAACTTCAGTATTTGTGTTCAAGATCATTTGTTATTAAGAAGGAAACACTTTAATTTTCATCTCCTAGGGGATTGTCGTGCTGACACACATAGTAATATAACAAAATAAAAAATTATTAAGAAATCTAAAGTTTATCCTTCAAGTTTATCCTTCAAGCTTGGGTCCTCTACCAGAGGCCTGGAGCTTGAGGGTCCTGCACAGTCTGTTTTCCGATTCTTAGGACTGTGTGGTTCTGGACAGAGATCTCAGATGTTGTTCCTGGGATCTGATGGAGCAGCTCGTCCAGTTTGGGCATCACTGCCCCGAGTGCTCCCATTTCCACAGAAACTACTGTTGCCTTTATCTTCTACATCTTTTCTATCTCCTCTCTCAGCCCTTGGTATATCTCTAGGTTTGCAAGTTCCATCTTCCTGAAGTTGTTATGACAGATTTAGCTGACCATGTCAGCTGGGTATTATAGCTACATGTATCACTATGGCCTTCTGTTTGTCCACCACTACTGGTTGGTTAGCCATCACCAGTTTATTTACCTTTATCTGGAAGGCCCACCAGCTCTTAGCTTGGTCATTCACAACCACCCTATGGGGCGTATCCCTTTTTGTGCGAGGAATTTCCAGGCCATGCTCCGCACAGATGTTCCTGTATACTATGCCAGCCACTTGTTTATGGTGTTCTGGTTATATATAGACTTCGAGCATCTTGCTGTTATGTGCTGAATTGTGTCAGGGGCATCTTTGCACAGCCTTCACTTTGGGTCTTGGCTGCTGTGGTGGACCCCAGCCTCTATTGATCTTGCGTTGAGAGCTCATTCCTGTACTGGCATCATTAGGGCCTCTGTGCTGTCTTTCAGCCCAGTTTTGTCCAGCCATTGATAGGATTTTACGATATCAGCCACTTCTTCCATCTGCTGGTGGTACATGTCGTGCAGAAATCCGTCCTTCCATAATGGTTCCTTTTCTTGCTCTTATTTCTTGGGTTTTTGCTATCTGAGTTATTCTCTAAGCACATAGGTCATCTTCCTGATGTAGCTAAGGAGTCTTTGTTCTTTCATCTATCCAATGCATCTATTCAAGCACAGACTAATGCAATAGCCTAATGGTATACGGGTCACTGACTCACTCCAATGAGCTATAGTGGTAGTCAGTGTTTTTTTAATCACTTTTTCATCAGTTGAATAAGAAAAAAAATTCTAGAAGAAACTGCAGCCTTATAAATTACAGCAGAGTTTGTTCAACACTTCACTAACAGTATAATCATTTAAACTTAGTTATTCTTCACTCAGAAGAAAGGGCTCTCATTAATCCTCTAATTTTGATGTAATCCTAGCAGTGATTTGCCTGGGCTTAAACAGGGTTTCATTGGGCCAAATGTGAGATTAGAAGTCTTAACTCAAAGCTTCCCACTGAAAAGAAGTATGAGTTTTCACGCGGTCTCAGTGTGATTAGCTTGGATCTAACACGCTAGCCAAGTTCACAGTTCAAAGACACAACAAGTGGACCAAACACAGCAAATGAGTGAGAAGGTTAAAAAAAGCAATCAGCAGACACTGGTAAAAGGGCCACAGGAGTCATGCTGTAATTGAAGGTGTTCTCATCCTCATTCTCTGGGCTGTGGCAAGTGAACACTGTTGGACCTGCTCTTTCATTAGGTTTTGTATTTCATGCCCTTAGGAGCAGAACAAATTGAGTCTCTGTTTCCTTTTGCTCCATTGCTCATTACCCAAGAGAAAGATTAAAAGGCATTCTTTCACAGGCCACATTACATAATATCAGCAAAGAATGTTGGACTGTAAATTGTACTTGTTGTCTCTTCAAAATACTGGACGCACCAAGGCATTAAACAACTTCAGCCATGGTGACCTCTCGCCAAGCTACCCGATCTGACTTACTTGCAGTATTCTCTCTGTGTTGGTCTCATCATCATCAGAATGAGGCTTTAAACACTTTGGTGTACTGCAGAAATACTGAAGCGAGCAAAAAACTAACTCTGGTTGAGGTGAGGGGTTGTGTTTCTGTGGGGAACCTCTGTGAACATAGAGAATTTTTTTCTTTTCCTTTTTCTTTTTTGATTTCAATGTTACTTTCATCAGAAAGTGTGTACTCCTGGGCTTTTACAACAGCATGGAGATGTTTTAAACTCTTAGAACACTGAGCATGTTAAAAATATTCCAGCTTTAAGTTACAAAGCACCACGCTTCAGTTGAGATTTTAGTAGTCAGCCGAAGAGTAGTACTGGTGCCTCCCAAGAGTGTCAGGTTTGTTCTTTTAGCTAAAAAAAGAAATACATAGTGGTGGACACAGACTCTGCAGAGAGGCTGATAAAGCAGAACTTCCATTAAAGTATCTTCACATAAATTATGCAAAGTGTTTACAGAACGTTAAACTTAATTCCCTCTCATTACTGTGCAAAATGCAATAATTGTGCTGCCTCGGTGCATATTTAAAAAAAGAAGTGTCTCCCGCTATAGCACGGTAGCAACTAATTGAGACACGCTTGTATTGTGTGTCTTATTTTTATGCTTCGTTTTTATGCTTCAAGAAAGATGTGAGAAATCCATGAATTTTGAAACATCTCAGTGGGTAAATTGTGAGCCATTAGAAGAATGAAAAGCCCGTGAGTACTCAATGCAGAAAAAATATAGGATGACTGAGTTGAATCATATTTTTTACTGTTAGCCTTCATGTTCATAGTTTAGAGAGGCTACTTTTACTCAGAAGGTTAAATGTTTCAAAAATCATAAATTGAGCCAAAGACAGTCACTCAAACTTTTCTGTTTATCTCATCAACAGATGCGTACCTGCTCACCCTTCCAGAGGACCAGAAAGTCAGCGTGACAACAGTAACCGTGGGCCAGAGTGCTGTGTTGACTTGCGCCATCACAGGTGAACGGAGACCTCCTATATTGTGGAAGAGAAACCATCAGTATCTGAACTCCTTGAACCTGGAAGACATCAATGTAAGAGCTACCTGTCAAAACTGCCTTTAATTTATTGTTTCTAAATAGATGCAATCTAGTTAGATGTGCATAGAACTTTGAATAGTTCTAATTATTGCATTTTCACAGCAGCAAGTCTCACCAATTTGCAGTTTTTGCAGGGCTGTCACTTTTTTTTCCTTTTGGAAAAAAAATTACACAAAAAAAAATCCCTCCTATATTTTCTTCTCATCATATTTCAGCTTTATTCTTTTGGCAGTGGCTCAGATTGTCAGCGCATTTTATTTGACTGTTGGCACTGGCTTTGTATTGTAGGCCTGACAGTAATCCGGAATGTCAGTTTGTGTTCCTGGTGTCTGTGTTTAGAGACTGCTGGGAGGGGCTGGGATTTCAGACAAAGACAAAAGATGAAGGGGGATACCGAAGGGGTTCAGCCCTAGAGGAAGGACCTACTTTTACAACTTGGTGAAAGACTGCGTGTGCGTATGTGTCGGCGTTTTAATCTGTATGCACGGCCCCAGACAGCCCTCTGTGTCACTTTCATCCACATCAAAAGGAGCACGGATACTTAACGTAGCGAGATACACAGAGAGGTACAGAGGCAGCTCCTTTGCTTTACCCTTTTCCTCTCCATGTGTCTGGGCTGACCAAGATGAGTGTGATACTGCTGTGCATAATTAAGTCAACACTGTCGAAGAAGATAAAGGGAAACCCAGCGAAGCCACTAATGTAACATTAAATCTTGATGACCCTTAAAATGAGTAAGAGGCGCCCAGCTGTCGCCAGTCATCCTTGGCACCATCAACTGGCTTTAAACTAGTGTGCTGGTGCTGGATGGAGGTGATGTGCGACTATTATAGAAACCTGTGCCAACCCCATACGTAAGTCAGATTTTTTTCTCAAGAACGCTTGAGAGGATTTATGGAAGTGAAAAAAAGTGAAATGCAAGGTTTTGTAAGGTCAACCTGGACTTTGATCTTTTTCATATGTCTTTTTCAAGAACTGTTTTACTGCTTTGTTTTTTGTTTTGCAAGATTCAACAAAACCATTTTTTGTTTCATCTTCTTATTTTGCCTGAAGACACGGCAGAGTTCAGCATCTCAACGAGAGGTGGTCTTTGTCTGCTTTTCATGCACTGTCATCCGTTTCCACAGTGACCAGTATCAGATCTTGCCCAGGTGTAGTTTCAATTCAAATGCCAGCTCAGGGATGAAAGCTTCTGCTACTGAATGAGGTTCATTATGAAGAAATGCTTTCTCTGGAGTTCATCAATAGCTGGGAAAAATGACAGCATATAGACGAAGGAATAAAAATGACCCATTTTAAAACTGTTGGGCATTGCTATGATTTTACATCAGAACTTAGATGAAAAAAAATCTCTCCACCTTTTCTACTCATACATTTTTTTCCCATTATTGTGAGAGCGGGGAGGAGAACAGGCTGTGCTGGTAATCAGAGTTCTGCCTTTTGTGGTTTGCAAACGTCTTACTCTTAGAGAAAGCATCAAAATTTGATGTCCGTCCACAGAACTCAAGGTTTGAATTGCACATCATGGAGAAAGCGGAGTTGAAAGAAGGCTTCAGCTAACAGTTTGCATTTTAATTAACCCTAACCCACTTTGGTACCCCCAGGGCTTCATAGTACTTGTGGTAAATGTTGACACATAAATTATACTCGCTATGCCTCTCGCTCTATGGTACACACAGCCTGTTGGGTTGATGCCAGTGCAGCTTCATGAAGTGAAACTGAGTTGGACAACTACAGGGACTAATCTGGCACTTCATACTGAGAGAACTTGATCTAGTCTGATCCTCGGGGTATGCGATTGTCAGATTAGATTTTTTTTGTTGGTACCTAAAAACGCCCAAGTTTACAACCTCTGCTGTTGCTCAGATTACCTCTTCACTTACACTAAACAGTGTCAGCAAGGCAATCAGCATGAATGCTAACAGCCTCTTGCTTTTTAACAGAATACTGTGTGAAAGCCACGCAGCATCAAGAGGAACTACCAGTGGAACAGGCGCAGCTCATTCCAGATTTATTTTTGGCCCTCAGACATCCAGTCAATCATTGTTGTTCTTTCCAGAGAGGAGAATGGATTTTGCCTGCATTTGGCATCCACAAGCCCTTTCCCAAATTGCCTTGCAGACAATTTCTGTATAATTGCTGTCTGTTAATATTTGTGAGCATCTGATGCCAGCCTTAATTGGAGTTATATTCCTGTGAGTACACATGGGAGATTTATGCTGTGTAATCTCGCAGGCCCTCCCAATTTTAGAACGTTGTTATTTTAGATTTTTTTTCCCTCAGACTTAGTGAATTGCACATTAATCCCAGCGGGGCGCTTGTATCCTGGAGTTCAATAGAGCCTCTCTGAATTTTGACAAAGCAGCTTACTGTAATTCCGTGAAGTTGACAGTTGCTGGCTATTGCATCATCATCCAAGGCTGTCAGTATTTCAATCCTCCCTGAGTGGCCAAGCCAAAGACACAGTTGTGTACTGTGCATGTCTCTGTGCAAGAGTTTGTGCGTGTACCTTCGTATTTGCTTTTGGGGATGATGACTCTTTGGTTTTGGCAAAAGTTCAGATGATGACATTTTTGTAATTTTTCAAAAGTTTGAAAATCCATCTATTTAAAGGAGTATTTAGAAGGGATTTGTATACAGTATTTCTCAGCAGCTTTCAGAGTAGTACGTCCTACTTAAACTACTGCTTTCACAATAGAAACATATCTCATTAGGACCAAAATCTTTGATCTGAATCATAAAAAACATGCATATGTTTAAAAATAGACATGTTTTGAAGACAGACATTAAAGCTTCAATAGGAGAAGATGAAACACAGGAAACAGCACAAGCTTATCAGAATGTTTCTTATTCTCCTTTCTGATCACATGCATTGAAGTTGGTATTTATCTCATATAATTCTTAAGCAGCTGGGTTTTTTTTTAATTGAATGCAACTCCTGTGCTGTTTCTAACAGATGATTCAATCAAGTTTTGTGATAACACATTTCAGATAATACATGAAATAACTGAAACTCAGTGTCCTGTTTTAAAATAGCTACAAAAACATGTAATTTAGCAAAGCAATCATATGGTCTGGAAGCTTAGCTCATATTCTGTACTGTCTGTACTGGGTGACTTGCTGCCGTGTCAGTGTGCATTCAACAGACAGTTTGCTGAGAGAATAGCTGATATCTCCTAAAGTGATGCCACAGTTAAACACTATAAAACAAGAAACAAATTGCAAAAACTGCAAATGTTCATATTTGAGACAAGTGCATTTATCATTTTTTACTAAGCCTTGATGATGCAAGAGTTAGCACTAGGGCAGGTTAATAACTCCCGATTTCCAGAAAGTTGATCGAGTTCATTTGGATGCAACATTTTCAGTGGTACAAATGTTTCATCACTCATCCAAGTGACTTCTTCAGTCTCAGCTGATTGCAGGTTTCCCCAGGCTTATCAACAGTACAGTTGCATAACGATCAAAACTACCACCACTGCATAACGATGAGTTACGAGATCCAAGAGAAAAGGAGGACACTCGCTGCCCAAGTGAAAAGCATTGTTGATCTCATATATGTCACGAGTGTTGGAAGAGTTGAGATGCATATTTTTTAAAACTTTGTGTCTCTGTGGCTTTCAAACCCGAAATGCAATGCACAAGAAATGGTCCACCTCAAGCAAGCATCAGGTTCACAGCAGGATTACTACTTACTAGTGCCAAAAGCACTGAGGAAACCAAGTAACCACTGCTAAGTGGTTGCAATCAATCATCACTCTTTACACCTACATGCCAGTGGCCACTCTTTAAATGAAAGGATGAGGAAGGAATTCTGGTTTGAGCAGATATTTATGTAAAAAGGAATGACCATCTCAGAGTTCAAGCAGTCTGTGATTTCAGCCATTCTCCAGTTCTCTGTGAGTAATGCTCATGGCCACTGATTAATGCTCATGACAATTTGCATATCAATGATCAGGAAACCGAGCTTGTGGCTCATTGATACATAATGATGATAATTTTGATCATTATGCAGTTGTACTGTTTATAAGACCGGGGAAACCTGCAATCAGCTGAGACTGAAAAAGTCTCATGGATAAGAGATGAAATGTACCTAAATTACTGAGCACGTGCCAAGACAAATCTCCTGGTTGTGTGTATATATTCTCCCTGTCAATGTGTGGGGTTCTTCGATTTGCACCGGTTTTCTCACACAGTGCAAAGGAATGCTTGTTAGGTTAATTGGTGATTTTAAATTAGCCATTTTTCTCTGTCTGTTGCTCTGTGACTGGTGACCTCACTTCCGCCCCTTGACAGCTGGTAGTAGGCTATAGACCCCATTTGGATAAGTGGCTAAGAAAACGTTGGTACTTTATTATTTGCTTCCCTTTTTTGGTTTGGAATCCATCTCTTTCATAAATGCTTTGATTAGAAATGAACCTCTAAATCTTTGACTTCTGTTTTTCCTCCAGCAGATCCCGTCTCAGGTACGGTGTTTTTGGTTTTTGGTTTCACCAAACTGACATCATTTCACGTTTTCTGTTATTTCATCTCAAAAAAAGCTCACAAAGCTGTAAAGTGCTGACAACAAATCATGTCTGTCAGCTCAGGGATGGGACAAAAAAGTCTGAAAATATTACACATGAACTGTCATGCAAACTTTTATGGGACAGTTAAATCTAAAGAAGTAACCTTGCCAAAATAAAGGTGTTAAGCTAGTAGAAGATACTAGGATTATTAGCATAAGTAAGGTTGGAAAGCAAATTTTACATGCCTATTATACTTTCACCTTATTGCTATTTTAAAGGGTAATATATTCCAATAAATACCTGGTAGTGGTCAGCCGTGCAGATAGGTATTTTATGTCACATTTAGAAATATGTCTCTCTGACATTTACAGCTTTTCCCGCTATGACAGAGGTGACTTGAATTTTGTTTGCAATGCGTGCAACATCAAAACAAATTAACTTCAGCAGCTGTATTTCTCTCCAGGAACTGTCTTCTTAAGTTAGAGAGTGAGCTCTGTGGATTAAGTCAATCCATTTCCAACATTTTCCTTTCCTCTCAAAAGGCAATTCGAAGCAGTGAATCTGCAATGAAGCATTCATAGATAAGTCGCCTACAAACATAAAAACAATCAAAATACAAAACTTTATATAAGGAGGAGTTGAAACAAAAAAGTGTTTCTAGGAAAAGATGCACCTTTTTTAAATGTCAGTTTTGTTAGCTCAATAGATTAGTACCATTCACCTCCATTGTGCTGGGGCGCAGGAGTAATTACAACAGCTGAAATCTCATAAACATAGGCACATAAAACTGAAAATATTTGCATGGATAGAAATACACAGAGGTAAGTAATAAAATGGTTCTTTGTATAAAATTGAACTGACATTTTAATGGCGAACAGCCTATTTTTAGGTGGACATTTCTGTCTTTGTTTACACTGGAGGGTATTTTTACTCAAAATGGTGTGTTCCTCTAACAAAGTTTCACGAGGCTGAGCTAGAAACGTCTTCAAAGGCCATTGTCTGACATGCCTCATCATACCACAGGTTAGCTATTCAATGAGGTGGCTCTTCGGTGTCCTATCAGAGGTGACTGGGCAGTGACAGCTTTATTAATTATAGTTTCTTGAGGACTATGGCCTATTTGTAAATCCACCTCTGCCTGCCCTTGTCTCCTTTCCCTACGAGTAGTCCTACCCTTGCTTGTTTCATGTGCACAGAGCTGGGTGCTGGGTGCTGCTGATAGCTGAGGTTAGGGTGGTGAGGTGAGGTGGAGGAATCTTGTCGACAGCCTCCGCCGTGGCTCGTTCCACCCCTGTGAGTTTCATTTCTCCCCCCATTCATTTTTCATTTAAGAAGGTGACACAATATGCTCTGAGCCCAAGGGGCCAAAACGCACCATCGATTTCCCCTCATATTGTGGAGCTCTGATGCTTCACTCAGCCCGACCGGTTACCAAGCTTGTACGTTAGATCGGAGCACACCGGGACGAACCGATAAACACGCAGTTTGCCTGTAAACACGAGGACTGCCTGTCCTCGCTCATCTGCAGACATTTAAGGGTAAGCTGAATGTCAAGATGTAAAGCCGGCAGAGATGTGATCAAAATGTTAAAAGCTATTTAATGAGAAAAGGTACTTTTCTTCTTATGAACTCTTCTGATAGAGGGTTGTAATTAAGGCTGAGTCTTGACAATGCTGTGTTCAGGTATAATAAACCAGAAGCACTGAAGCAGAATCAAGGATATCCTTAAGAGCAAATGTTCACACTGCTAAAAGATATCTGAATGATTTTTTTTAAGCGTAGCAGCAATCAGAAGTGAACACGTTTTGGCATTTGGCCCTCATCAAGTTAGATGGCAATGGTGAAAACTCTAATGAAGGCAAAGTGCCGCAGCACGCTCATTTCTGAAAAGCCACTGTGCAACACAGTGTTATTGTAAGAACAAGCACTTATTTAAGTAGTCCCAGAAGATTTATAATGTATTCGCTTGATTTAGATGATACGCTTAAAGGAGTGTTGTTATATAATTCAATGTACGTTTATTTTTTTCTCTCAAATATAGAAGCAGATTCTAAATATTAATGTCTTCTTTTTAATAGTTACTACCTTAAAAAACTGTGTCAACAACTTGGAATTCAAGAGTGAAATTGCCAAACACAATAAATAGTTACACTAATACTAATGAATGAGTCAATAAATAGGAAATAAATAAATAATAGTCAACCATAATATCCCAGGTAACTTCCTGTGCATTAGCATTATTAGCATGTTTAGGTCAAAAGTAAACTACTAAATTTCTTTCTCCTTTAGGGTTGTAAAAACAAGAAAAACACTTTTACTTTTCTTTCAAGCAGAAGAAGTCTTTTTATTACTTTATACGAATCCAATGCAGAAAAAGAACACCTCTTTAATTAATTTTTAGGAGTAGATTATTATATTACTCCAGGGCTCAACGTAGTACCAAAATGTATTATAGTAACTTGTGAAGATGACTTTTTATTGCAGTGTGATCTTACCAAGAGGGCAGACATTCACTCTTTGCCAGCACACCATCAATGGGCTCATTAGCTTTGGGGGCTTCTTTCTGTGCTGCAGCTTGAACAATTTATTCCTCTGCCTGCTTTGCTTCCATGTTCGGCACCATTTTCTTTTCCTGTTCTCTGGCTTAATAACCACAACACAGCATGAATTAATCATGTTTCAGTTGGCTTTCATAGATTGGTTTTGGTTTTGTTTCGCTTGAAATAAACCACATGAGCATTGCTTTGTGTATTTGTGGAACATGCATGGACACAAAGTGTCAATGTTTTGCCTTTTTCAAGGTCAGTTACATTTCAAATGAGTATCTTTTGTTATTTTTAATATTTCATTGTTTTTGTTTGTGAAACACTGTAATTTTTGTGGGTTTGAATCCACTCTGTGTGGAAATTGCATTTATCAGTGGGAGGTACTCTAGCTCCCACAGTCCACAGATATGCACGAGGTTAGGTTAATTTGTGATTCTAAATTGACTGTAGATGTGAACGTGAATAACCTGTTCAGGGTGTACTTCTTACCCTATGACATCTGATATAGCCGCACCACCGATGGATGGATGTGTAATTTCTACAATAATCATCTGTCACCTCAGCTCCTTTCCATCAGATTTCTTGCCATTGATTGGAAAAACTGAAAACAATTCTTCTTAACTGTGTTCTGTGGGACAAAATGGCTTCAACTTTTGACTTAGATTGATGGCCATTAGCTCAGCAATGTGCCTTTTTGGTTGTCATGTGGTAGTTTTAATTTCCTGTTCTATAAACGATTCTCATCTGCACGCCACAGGCTTGTTGCATTTCAACTGACACGATTCATTTCAAGCTCTCAATGCCTAAAGCCAAACCTGCTGCTTCTGGTAGCTTTCTGTAAGTGATAAAAGCTGTTATTTATTTATTTTCCTTCTATGTGTGGCAGGATTTTGGGGATGACGGTTCACTGTACTTCACCAAGGTCACCACTACCCACATGGGCAACTACACCTGTTATGCTGATGGATATGAAAAACTGTTTCAGACCCACACTCTTCAAGTGAACGGTAAGAGGCTTACACATACATTTGTCACACTATTTGTAAAACAATAGCCCCTGTTTAATGCTAAGATTTCATCTGAAAATCGATATTTGGTAAATAATAGTAACAAAGTGGAAAAAACACATTCTTGCCAGGTTTAAGGCAAATTTACATTTACTGTTAACATTTAGAGTTTTGTTATGATCTCACAATGGTCATTATAATCTTTGTATTTGTCCCCACAGTCCCTTGTCACATTTGTGGTTGTATCCAGTCTTTGTTTATATTGCTCTTAAAAAGTCATGACCATAAGTATTTGAACAGTCAAACATTTTTGTGTTTTTTGGGGGGGGGTTTGTCTTGTTTTTTTTTCTCTGTACGCGACCACCGTGGATTTTAAATCAAAGAACAGAGATGTGATTCAAGTGCAGACTCTCAGCTCAAACTCAAGGGGAATTTCCTTGAAAAACTCCTGGGTTCCTTTTCCACTATGCTTTGGGTCGTTATTCATTTGCACAGTCAAGTGCCGTCTAATCAGTTTTGCAGCTTTCGGCTGAATCTAAGCAAAGAGCCCTGCACACTTGAGAATTAATCATCCTTTTTCTGTCACCAGTCGCATCATCAATAAACACTAGTGATCCAGTTCCAGTTGCAGCCATGACATATGACATTAAGCTATGCCATAATACTACCTCTATTATGCTGGGGAAGGTTAGGGTTACGGTTTGGGTTTAGGGGTAGGTTAGATCATGAGCTGTTCTAATCTGGCCTTTTTGTTGAGTGTAACCAGTGGTTTGCACCTCTTGGTAAACCCTCTGCAATTGCATTCATGAAGGCCTTGACAATGATACACCTCCCTGAGTGTGTTCTTGACTTGATTAGATTTTGTGAAGGCGTTTTTCTTGCATCAACATTTCTTTATGTTGAGAGATTAATTTGTCGTGAAATAACAAGGGAACAGGTTGTACCTGGCTAGGAATCTGATTGTCAGTCAGTTGTCTAACTATTTTTGAGCCTCTGAAAATGGGAGGCTATGTGTAAAAATAAGTATAATTCCTAGAGGAATAATTTTTTTAATAACTTGAATTAAAACTGAAAGTCTCTTATTCAATCACATGTTCATTGTTTGAGTTAAAATCCACTGCAGTGTTGTACAAATCAAAATTACAAAAATCATTGTCCAAAAATGGACTTGTGGACTTGACTGTAGCGGTGCATTTAGAGCCAATAATGGGCTTTTAAAACAGCCTCTAAAGAGTAGAAAAGTAGAAATTCATTTCTGAGAAAATTGTCTTTTTTTTCTAAGTATTTCTTCCTGGAACAGTCGTCCTTTAGAAAAATGTCCCTCTGCAAAATCACTTCAAAACAATCATTGTGTAGGGCACTCTTTATTAATGGAGACTGTAAGTAAACGGGTAAGTGGTAAAATATCATGTTGCACTCAGGAATAGTTGTCACCATACCTACTGCTTAAAACTACATGCCAGGTTCTGCTGTGGTGGGGCTTTTTTTCTTAGCTGGTTCTATAAATTTATAATATCTCAAAACTTTTTGCTCCGTAATTAATGGCAGGATAACATAAGGCAGATGTTTTTCATACCGCATGAGTGCATTATCCCAAAAGTAAAATGTAGTCTTAAGATGTAGTCACACTAATACCAATTGATAGGAAAAAACTGTGGCAGACTGAAAGAGCTAGCTTTTTATCTTATTGTTTAGCAGCCTGAGCGATTTCTCTAAAAGTTGGTTTGCACTATATGCTCAGGACTAAAAAGCAAACAGCAACTACCTGGTGGCGGCATTGAACAGCTAAAGATTCAGACACTTCCCAGAGGAGAAGTCAGTCCAGCAAACAGTGCTAGAATTAATATTTAACTATTGATCAGAATTACAATTCTAAGACATTCTTACTTCTTACTTCTTGGTGTAATGCCTAACATGAGTAAATAAGCAACTGTTTGCAAACAAGTCTGCCTTATCCAGTAATGAGTTCATTAGATGTCTGTTGCATTTATAGCTTTTTCCTGCAGCCTCCGAGTGGCCATGCAAATCAGTTATTGTGTATTTGTAATTTTTTTTGTCATTTCACTCAAATAAAAGTCCAAAAGACTGAATGCTAAAATCCAGTTTATACTCTAGTGAGATCTCTGTCTGCCTCTGCTAGACTTATAAGTCTATTCTCAAAAATAAATCTTTGAAACAGGTGTGTTCCTCATACAAGGCTTTTCTTGGCTCACAATGGGCCTTTGGGGGTGACTGTACACCTAAGCACAACTGGTTCAAGTATATTTAAGGCAAAGAGTCTATGTTTCCTGTCTTTTGATGTTTATGTATTTTTCTGCAACTTTTGGTCATTTCATACAGAAAAAAAGTGTTTGGGCTTGAGTAAATTAATCCCCACTTAAAGCGAAATAAAAGCCATATTTCATATTCAGGGAAACCCTGTAGTGATGATAGTACCGGCTTTTTGATGGTGCTAAACTAAAGTCACGTTTTTTAAATATTGTGTCAACAAGAAAAGTAGTACATAAAATTTAAGGAAAAGTTGACACATTTTTATTCCTTCAAGGAATTCTCATGATTTCGATAAGCATGCTAATGTTTCAAATAAGTGGCCTTCATCATAAATTAAAGAAAATGAAGGTCATGTCATTTATGTACTAAATGTTGGCAGGTGTCACATAGTATCCTGATAGAAAAATTATTATTATGTAATAGAATAGAAGTGTAGCTTTTTGAATGTGAAAATTAGTAATTGATTGTGAAGAAAAATCCGCATCAGCTGATTAGTCTCCCAAGTGGCAGAGAATGCAAAACCAGACTACTTTTATGTTAACTGAGTACAATCCACCCAGGATGGTGCATATTGTATGCAAAGTCAGAGCAGCTGCATATTGCTGCAGGTGCAAATAAAAGAAAGTGCTGATTGGTTCACAGAAGGCTGGCAAAAAAAAAAACCCAAAAAACAACTGGACCAGAGTGATGACGGAATTAATTTTGGCAGTGTGGGAAAGTGGAAGTTGAGTAAAGAACAGACTAGAAGCCCCAGTACCCAGGATTCCACACAAATGAGTAAAGTCAGAGCAGCCTTCTTGAATCGTGACAATGATAAAATGAAGCGAGGTGGTATAATTCTAATGACAGTTACTGATGGTCAAGGCTCTGTTATGTACGCTCTGTTGCTATGTTTTTAACCCTCTCGGGCTCAAATTAAACTTTTTGTTGCTAATGCACAACCAAGTCCTGCAGTGGTACTTCTGAGTAAAAAAACTCATAAAATGTGTATGTGGGGTAATCAGGCTGTTAGTTTTTAACTGTTGCAAATCGGCAACGCCTGCCTCGAGAGGGTTAAACTTGTTCAGAGAAAGCATTTTAAAATAAAATCATTGTTCAGTCCAGCAGGTGTCATTATGTGGAGTCCTGAGCTCCACTACATATCTCTTTGCAGCGTTACTCTTGATAGATTGCCCCACCTCGGTGGAGGATTTACATGTTCAGGTCCAGTGAAATACTGAATGGCTGTAGGGCCATGCTTGGCTAACTGATCGTTTCATTCTCACAGATTTATTTTTTATTATTTTGTGCACTGCCACCCTTTTCAGAGTATTCTCCTTTTATTTGTGCACTAGTCAATGTAACCTCACTTTCATTTAGAAATAATACCAGTTCAGTATATTATCTACTTTTTACTAATTGGTTTGGGAGAGTCAGTACAGGGAATAACAGTGCAAAGACTGACACAGGAGCAGTAAAGAGAGGACAAAGGTGAAGAGGGCAAGTTTGTGTGAATGAGACACTTTTCTTCCATACTGCTCCTAATGAGCTGAATGTATTAAAAAAAAAAATCACAATGTGTCAGTGCGAAAAGCTCAAGATCTTCATTACTTTTGACAGACACTCGGCTCATTATCATTCTTCTAAAAGATTACTTTGAGGTTAATTGCAAAGAAACACAGGCCCTAATAAACCCAGTATTGTGTATATGGAAAATGGGGACCCTCATGAGGCCGGTGACTTTTGGTTGTAATTAATACTCTAACTTCCACATGACCTTTTTACTGAAGACTATGAGTTTCACATGCTTAGTCTGGGTGAAGCCTCAGAGGACCTGCTATCATCCTGCCATGGCTACTGAGCTTTTCTAAAACTCAATTAAAAAACAGCTGAAATAGGGTAATCCTGGAGAAGTAGATTCAGAATGCTGTCCATCACTCTTGGGGCCGCAAGAGAATGGCAAGATATACATTTAGAGTTTTATTCTGAGCAACTAATGAAATTTAGACTGGACGCACATTTAGGGGAACTTTTTGATTTCCCAGTGAAGACGTCTGAGAGCAGAGAGGTTTCTATATTGT
The DNA here is from genome assembly GCF_018398535.1 of Haplochromis burtoni. NCBI lineage: Eukaryota > Metazoa > Chordata > Actinopteri > Cichliformes > Cichlidae > Haplochromis > Haplochromis burtoni. The sequence goes on from NW_024582394.1 coordinate 413,870, forward strand.
AAGCTGAGTGCAAAGTGTGGAAGATCATTAAGAAGTTTTGGTTTTGATCCCTTTTTACCCACACAAACTGACTCATCAAAATGTCCCTCATGGATTTTATACAAGCATCTCATCTATTGTCTGCATGCTTTTATTGACAGCTAGCTGCCTCCTATTGTTCACCCCATCTTAATGAAGATACTGCAATGCTATCTTCAGTGTACACTATTATCCTCGAGGTGTTTATTTTGTCGTGATTATTTGTTGTTGGAACTCTGTTGTGCAGGCCCTTTTTTTTTTGTCTTCCTTTCTTTCTGTTTTGCGGTGACCCCACTTTACCCACATGAATCAATAGAGCTGAATCTCATTTATACTGTGGCTGCAAAGTTTGCCCACTCTCCCAGGCACTTAAGCAGAAAACAAATTGTTGTTTGGGGTAAATTAATGAAAGTCTTGGTTGAATCGTCAAATACACCAACCAATTTTCCTCCTGGAAAAATACATTTTGTTTCCCTCTCTACAAAGCTGCTTTCATTCTGGAAAAAAAATAATTTCAAAACATATGTAGTGTTAAATGTGAAAGGTAGTATCTTTTGTCAAAAGTTGGCATGTGCATTTTGTGTATGAATGGTTTTTACTTTTATCCAAGAATGAATTGATGATACCATCTAACATTGTTGTTTATGTGCCCTGTGACCCCTGGAAGTCATGTTGTTGGGGGTTAAGAGCTCATGGTAGGGTGTATGGTACGAAAGGGAGGGCGCACTAATGGGGATTCAGAGACCTGCTGAACCTAACATATACCCATGGGGTCTTGTTATGAACCCTGAGTTTAGCTATAGGTGGTAGGTGTGGTGTGAATCTTGGTGCGCTAATCCCTTGTTCCAAAATAGCCCCTCGGGGCCTGAAAGAAGTCATATTTCTGAGAAATAGAGCTAGAGGTGGAGCTTAACCCATGAGAGCTTACCTATGTAGAAGCTCAGGAAGCATAAACCTTGACTGAAACTGGACTGTCTGTTTTTCCGCTGTTGCTCTTTGGATGTGTGAATACTTACAAGCCCCTAGCTGAATGCTGCTGTGTTGGAGTTTTTCCTAGAGAACCAGTGGGTTGCCCACACACTGCTGGATTTTGATGAGAGAAAAGGGTCTGAGTGTTGCTGTGCGTAGGTGCTGAAGAGCAGTTCAGAAAGAGTGTACAGACGTGTAGATTTGGAGTGTCTGGTTGGGTGTTTTAGGGGGTTTTTACTTGTAGAAGTTATGGTTCTGCCAAACGGATACAAGTAACCAGATGCACAAAATATCAGAGAGAGAGAGAGTGTAGTTAGGAAAAATGAGCTATTTCGTGTATACCAGAGTGTTGTGTGAGTCTTTTGTCTTTTCTGCAATAATTTGGCCAAGAACTATACAGGGAGTGCAGAATTATTAGGCAAGTTGTATTTTTGAGGAATAATTTTATTATTGAACAACAACCATGTTCTCAATGAACCAAAAAAACTCGTTAATATCAAAGCTGAATGTTTTTGGAAGTAGTTTTTAGTTTGTTTTTAGTTTTAGCTATTTTAGGGGGATATCTGTGTGTGCAGGTGACTATTACTGTGCATAATTATTAGGCAACTTAACAAAAAACAAATATATACCCATTTCAATTATTTATTTTTACCAGTGAAACCAATATAACATCTCCACATTCACAAATATACATTTCTGACATTCAAAAACAAAACAAAAACAAATCAGCGACCAATATAGCCACCTTTCTTTGCAAGGACACTCAAAAGCCTGCCATCCATGGATTCTGTCAGTGTTTTGATCTGTTCACCATCAACATTGCGTGCAGCAGCAACCACAGCCTCCCAGACACTGTTCAGAGAGGTGTACTGTTTTCCCTCCTTGTAAATCTCACATTTGATGATGGACCACAGGTTCTCAATGGGGTTCAGATCAGGTGAACAAGGAGGCCATGTCATTAGTTTTTCTTCTTTTATACCCTTTCTTGCCAGCCACGCTGTGGAGTACTTGGACGCGTGTGATGGAGCATTGTCCTGCATGAAAATCATGTTTTTCTTGAAGGATGCAGACTTCTTCCTGTACCACTGCTTGAAGAAGGTGTCTTCCAGAAACTGGCAGTAGGACTGGGAGTTGAGCTTGACTCCATCCTCAACCCGAAAAGGCCCCACAAGCTCATCTTTGATGATACCAGCCCAAACCAGTACTCCACCTCCACCTTGCTGGCGTCTGAGTCGGACTGGAGCTCTCTGCCCTTTACCAATCCAGCCACGGGCCCATCCATCTGGCCCATCAAGACTCACTCTCATTTCATCAGTCCATAAAACCTTAGAAAAACCAGTCTTGAGATATTTCTTGGCCCAGTCTTGACGTTTCAGCTTGTGTGTCTTGTTCAGTGGTGGTCGTCTTTCAGCCTTTCTTACCTTGGCCATGTCTCTGAGTATTGCACACCTTGTGCTTTTGGGCACTCCAGTGATGTTGCAGCTCTGAAATATGGCCAAACTGGTGGCAAGTGGCATCTTGGCAGCTGCACGCTTGACTTTTCTCAGTTCATGGGCAGTTATTTTGCGCCTTGGTTTTTCCACACGCTTCTTGCGACCCTGTTGACTATTTTGAATGAAACGCTTGATTGTTCGATGATCACGCTTCAGAAGCTTTGCAATTTTGAGACTGCTGCATCCCTCTGCAAGATATCTCACTATTTTTGACTTTTCTGAGCCTGTCAAGTCCTTCTTTTGACCCATTTTGCCAAAGGAAAGGACGTTGCCTAATAATTATGCACACCTGATATAGGGTGTTGATGTCATTAGACCACACCCCTTCTCATTACAGAGATGCGCATCACCTAATATGCTTAATTGGTAGTAGGCTTTCGAGCCTATACAGCTTGGAGTAAGACAACATGCATGAAGAGGATGATGTGGACAAAATACTCATTTGCCTAATAATTCTGCACTCCCTGTACATGTTGGACATTTAGTCGTAGTTCTTAAATCTATATAATTACACGGATGTTTTTATTGTGGGTACATAAAACACATAAACCATAGACCTTTAATCAAAAAGGAAATAGCTACTGTAATATAACAAATTGATATGTGGACATCTTTTTAAAGGCTTAAGACTGTTATGGTGCATTCAATAACTTTGAGCCATATACAGTTTAAATATGCTTGTTTCTTAGCTGACACTGGATGTATGGATGTTGCCATACCTCAAACTTTTAGTGAACTTAGTGAGACAGCATATGAGAGCTGTACAGAAAAAATGCACACGCTGAACAAGTTAAGTTATAAACTTACACATTTAGTTATCTGTGACATTTCTGAACACTAAATCTATGATAATGATGGCTGGAACAAGCTGGTCCAAGGCTGTTTAAAATGTCCCACGAGCCTAACTTTAAGTATCTTGGGCTGAGACATGACTGTTCAGTGTTTCTTTTAAGTATTTTTTCTTTCAAAATAAAAGCTTCTGGTACAAATGACAGAAATAAAATAGCAAAACAGGTGTCATTCATATCAGCTATTTGCATTTTACTAGAACTGAATTTATAATCAACGAACTATTACAACTATTATAACTCTAGTTGTATCTTTCCACAGAAAAAAAGAAAACCCAAAACATCTGTTCTTTTTTAGTTTCTTTGTTTTTGCTTTCTATTGTTATGTTCAGCAGGTGCCCTGTGGACCAAATTTCCCTCATTTAAATTGTATTATTTAAATTCCTTGTTGTAAATAATGAATCAGATAGAAAACACACAATGAATGAGGAAAAAGTAGCCCAGCCCCTGTGCACACGTACACTCATTACTGTTTTTGAGACAGAAAAGAAAAAGTATATAAACACAGCATCGTGGTATTCCTTAGAGATCCATTATACTTAATTTCCATTCCAGATCTTTTTTTTAATAACACTCCTAGCAGTCTTACTTTTGTTTTACCCTTGGAAAGGACTTTTTCAATCGCTTTGTGATTTTTCACATAGTGCACTGGATTCAGGCTCTGGACCAAACTGTTTTCTGAGCATGATTACTTCCACATATCGATGGGAGGCATGCAGGTGAAAGAGTAATCACAACCGAGAGAGAAAGCTTTCATCGTGGTGTGCATATTTGTCCTGGTGTGTGGCTGTGGATGTGTGTGGACAGTATTTCAAGTTGGTGTATGAGTCGGTGTCATAGGGAGATGTACAGAGGCTCATGTGTGCTATTAAGAGTGTGTGTGTCTGTGTGTATTTAATAGCATGAGCCACAAGTTCAATTTGACTGAAGTTCTGTACCAAGACTGCCAGGCTTAGTTGGAAATCTCCCAGTCGTGTGATGGTGAAGTGGTCTCCTGCCATGGTGTTTGTGTGCTCCACGCTTGTTTGTGTATGTGTGTCTCTGCATGCCTGCTCATCTTCTGCAGCGCCATGGCCGACGGGAGCCTTGCTGAGTGATTGACGACTGGCTGGGGAGCTTTATGATGGAGCTGTCAGCCCTGCTGTGTCGCATTCTCCTGGCAGTGGCTCTCCTGACACTCTCAGAAACACATCAGAATGCAACTTTTCTCACATCTTGTCTGAATTGAGTTTTGAGTGGAAAAATCCCCCTGCTTGCCTCGCTCTTTTCGTTTTCACGAATGTCTGGGCAAAGAAAATGGTGATTTGCACGCAGGAATCAAGTACGTGCATATGCATTGATGGACTGTGTGAGAGAGGGATTTTCGAAAGGATGAGTGTACACTTTCTGTTGTTTTGGGGACTCTGGTGAAAGAGCTGGATTTACTGTGAGAGAAGGCAGGCTTTGTCAAAAGTCTTTAAGTTACATTTTGTGTCATTAAATATCACTCTATCAGAGTAGCTATACTGTCAAAGCATATTGTCAGGCTTTCAGCTGACATAATCATTGGCAACAAACAAAGGTGTCAGAAAGTAACAGCTAACAAACAGCAGTTGTGTCTTCAGAAACACCCAGTGCTCTCAACATCAAATAAATTGTGTTAATTTCATTTAAAGCTACATTTAAAACAAAATACAACTCTGATATTCTCTTTCTTTTTTTAAAGAAAGAGAGAAAATCACTCTACACGCATAATTTAAACAAAAAAGAGACATTTTAACCATTACTAGTATTTCAAATGTATAATGAGATTTTCTTAAGCAGAAATTTTGTTTACGCTCCACAAGAATGATTCTGAGTCCTACTGAATAAATTTCTTCATCTTGTCCTCCAGATTGAAATGATGGCGGTCAACAAATATTAATTGTTGCACTAGAGAAGATATTGATACTGTAACACTGTTTTAACTATTCATTTAAATAATAAGTACAATAGACGTAACATTGTCACCATAACGATCTTTTGCATCGGCAGCATTTATTTTTCTGTTCCGTACAAATCCTTGGAAGCTCAGCATTTCCAGTGCACAGCTCACTGCACTCTTGGCACTCTGAGTTGAAAAGTGTGATTTTAGGAACATGGCCATACTCAAGACGTGAATGTTTTGTAACCAGAAAAGAATAAACACTCAAGTGTGTAGAAGTGCTCTAAAAAAATGGGTCCGATGCAAAATCCAATGTGTGTGGACACAGAGCCTAATTGATGGAATTGAGCAATCAGATGGCACACCTGGTATCATTGCCTGTTGCTTTGTAAGAACATCCAATTATGTTCTGGGGGCCTCTGGATGTCTGGAGTTTTGATCTCCTCCATACCCGCTTCACACCCTGGAGGACGGGGCTGTGGCCCCCCCACACTCCCTAGCAGATCATTACATGGAGAAACCTTTGGAATGCAAGCATGCTGATCCACACAGGTACGCACACAGGTGTACACATGGGTATTCACAGACGCGGACTAAAGCTTTCTTGGCTGCTGCCTCAAAGCACACTGTGGCTGTCTATCTTGCGTGCTGCACAATATCGTTTATTATTTAGTAACTATTGATATCTATGACTAGCTAGTTTATTGTGATGGTGCTTTGTTTTCTCTATTATTATGTTGCTCTTTGTTGTTTGCTGTCTCCTCTGTTTGTTTTTTGTTTTTTTTTTTTCTCCATACAGGTGACCCAGGAGTTTTTTGTTTTTTTTTCTTTTTTTTTTTTCTCTCTCTCTCCCCCCCCTTCTCACCGTCTCTTCCCCCCTTTGGTTTTCTTTCTTTCTCTCCCCCTCTTTCTCTCATTAATTCTTAAAAAAAAAAAAAAAGAAAAAGAAAAAAAAATAGACAAAGGATGCTGACGCTCTGCCATCACGTAATGTCGCATACTGTGTTTCTATGTCAATTTAAAAAAAAAAAAAAAAGAACATCCAATTATTCCTGACGACAATTTTAAAGCCAAAAGCTCGAAGCTACATATGCGCTCATGCCTTTACTCTTTTTATCAGGGGAACTCCTCTTTTCAGGTATCTTTGGTGTTTTGCTGGAATGGTAACACTGGGAGAAAACTGGGTACAACATGCAAAAATAGTCCCCTGGGCACTTATTAAACTGTAAAGGAATGCGCTGTAATACTTTACTTTAAATTATTATATTAGTTTAAAAGTTTCACCCATTAAACTCATAAAAACCCACACACACATACACACATGCACAAACACACTTTGTAGTTAATTGCTATTCGTAGCAAACAGTGCTTCTCCTAAACTAACAATTATCCCAATTCTCCCAATAATATTAGCTAAATTTGTTTTGAACTTAATTACATACATTAAGTATGACTTTCAGTTATTGCAGTGCCACAATTCAACATTTCAATTTGCTCTTATCCAACACCGCACAAAGCTTTCCCTCTTTTTTTCTAATTTAATAGATGTGCACGGTTGGCTCACCACATTTTAATTAATTCATTCTACCTCAGGTGGGAATTAAATAACTTGGTGGACTTATCGAACGCTACCAGTGACCGTAGGGCAGGATGGGCTTTCTCCCACACATTCGTACAGTCACATGGGGAATTCACTGACATGAGCTTTTTCTCAAATAATAGGCCTTTAACTAAGCAGTGACCTTTATTGGGCTCTGTGGGCAGCCACTGGGAATTATGGCAACATTGATAGAACTTGGCACCTCCTACGCAGGTTTTAGCCCCGCACACCTGCTTTTTAGCTCAGAGTAACAACTGTAGGCTGTAAATGATAGACAGCAGACAGATTTTTGCAGTCTTGATGCATAAGCTGTATATTTGAAAGTGTAATTTGCAAGAGGAAATGCACTGCTCTGCTATTTGAATAGCTTTTCTGGTCTAAAGAAGAGGTGAGAGCTGATATCCCCCATTGCTAAATATGACTTATGACAGGTAGAAATCCCATTTTTATCAATACTTATTCATACTGATATATCCTCAGAAACTTTGGTATTAGAAATCTGACACAACGCTGCAAAGTCACAGTATGCAGTGTTTTCAAATGTTATTTAAGTACTGCACTACAGCACATGTAATTTTATTGCAAACATCCTTTAGAAGCTGTTTGGAATTTGAAACCATTGCCACAAAGTCAAGGTTTCCACGACCAAGAATAAACACTAAATCTCTTTTTAAACGATAACTTTTCGAAAAGACAAAACCTAAACATCTGCAGCCCAGATGCAGTTGATCCAGCTCAGGATTTGGGAATTTTTAGATATAGCACAATGAAACATTTTGCATCATATGTTCACAAATGCATATTGGAATAATATAAGGAAAACTGGAAGACAGTGTATCAACGTTCTCAAGTAAAATATCCCAAAATAATTTGGATACAAATCTTAACAATTCATGCATGGGGGGAATTTTCAGCCTTACGTAACCTCAACCTGCTCTTACATAGTTAATTATGTATTTATGTTGTGCTGAGCACCTTCATGAATAAAAAAGTTGGAAAAACTAGGCTAGGTTACAAAGATTTTGGCAGGCAGTGATTCCTTCCCATCGCAGATGTTTAGTTGAACTAGGTCCATGAAACCAACAGAGGACCCACTCACATGGAACTGCTGGTCTGCCTGCACAAGCCACTGTATACCCATTCACAGCACTGATTAGTCCCACTCTTACTTACTGTGTAATAGCACCTGTACATGCTGAAAATATACTTTGACTGTAACCTACTGGACTCCTGTAGTGTTGTTACCAGCTATGATTAGATCGTAGTTCAGAGACCAACAGCTGAAAGCGCCAACCAGTTCCACCTTCTGAAATCACACAAGCAATTTACTCAAAAATTGGATGAGATGTGAGCGCAATCTCATCCTATCCACTTTCCATCAGTCTCAATAGTATCAGAAGATATTTCTATATACTGTATTGGCCTTAGCAAAAGACCACCCTGATCACAACCTGGCTGCCACTTTTCAACACCTGTTTCAGACTGAGAGTGAAGACTAAAAAAATGTGATCACATCATATTTGGTATCTTTGAAATCACATTAAAATAGCAAAAACGACTTTTGCTAGTATTTTTTAATGCAAATTTATTTATAATCCTATTTTAATTCTTAAAGATGATGATAATGATAAAGGAATAATAGTTGTAAAGTTGAAAAAAAGTGGAGTTAAAGCTTTATTATATCAAAAAAGAGATAAAACATATGACACACTTTGATGACTCAAAACTTAAAACCTAAAATAAGACAAAGAGCGACTGTGTCTGATCTCCTCAGACAGCTCGTTCCTGAGTTGGAGCGCCTGGCCTCTAAAGGCTCAAAGCCTCCACCTTTGAATTTCAAAAAATATCTCTGCTGGACATCTCAGGGTGTATTAAGGCTTATAAAGGTATTGTTATGCTGTAAATCTAATAAATGTCTGTCTATCAGAGACTATAAAATTAAACTATATGGAGATTGTAAATTACATCTTTATTGGTTTGAGTAGTCTTATAGCAGCTTTATTGACCTGTTTAAGCATATATATTTTATACCAGCTGAGACAGAAATAATGATAGTATTGGTTAATTTTCCAAAAGCATAAATTACAGTATTAACGTGTGGATTTGTTTATTAAACCATCACTAAACCTTTGTGAAGCAGCTGATGGAGCTACATTACTGTATTTTTTTCCTTTTTCCTTCACAGTCTTTAGCACTACTTTCAGCTATCAGTAAAATACCACTGAGTGCCTAATGTAATTTTCTTCAAGTCCCCAATTTTTGCAAATGTAATTAACAAGAAACATCCTGTTGGGTCTGGGCCAGTAGAGAGCATCATCAAGCAAGCAGCATTTAGAATACATTTGCATTTGTACTTCTGTGATGTACTTTAAAGAGCTTACGCTTGAAACTAAGTGATATTATTGCACTATGAGTAAAAAAAATTGAGCGTTAATGCCTTCAAATCAGAGGTGTGGGATCCACTTCCCCAATCCTGGCATGAGTGGGAGTCTGTGAAACCTCAGTCGTTTTCAAATTTATGCTGGTAGACCTTGTGATTCACAGGCATTTACACATTTTATTCTTCACCCCTCTCTTACTTTTCATTTTTGTTGCCAGGGTTAGGACTTGTGCCTTTCATGGCTCCAGAGGTCTCAACACACTTTATCCTTTCATTTTAGACCCTTGCATTTCTCTGCGGTAGTTGCAGATGGGAGGATGAGAATGGTATCTATCTATCATTGCTTTTTCCTCGAGAACCTACCAATGCTGGAGGCAAAGGCTTTAACTGACATGGCTCCAGACCACCATGGCCTAGTCTTAATGTCTACTTGGGATTCTGTAGGTGACAAGTCCTCCACTTATAAAAAGCACTCTGTGTCATAGTAAGCTGCTTTTCTATCTAGTCGTCCATCTTTCTGTGACCTCGGGATGTCACAGAGCAACTCCTGCCTCAGACATCCATACCTGCCCCCTTCCACAGCCCTGTTAGCTGTTATTTTCTTAGGTTTTTAAAAGCCTTGATGATCCGTTTTTTCTTCTTTTAATTCCAACACACTAATTAACACAGCTTTGTCAGACTGCCTGAGAGGTTTTTAATGATGGGATACTCAGGGGAACCTGGCTGATCCATGCTTGCGCTATACAGCTGTTGATTAATGGGTTGTTGTTGTGGGCCAGGAACATGCCATTTTTGTCACGACCCTCTTTCTTTAACACCTCCACACAAAAAATACATCCCGCCACTCAGTCTAATATGCACCAGTAGAAAAATCTATAAAGAAATTTAACATCTTATAATTTAACTACAATGAATTCAGGTTAACAGTCAGAAACACAGCAAGAGCACTGTGAGGAAATACAGTGGCTTCATTTACATTTTCCAATACTAAAATCCATTCTATTTATTCAAATCATCATTTCATACTTCACAGTGATTAAATTTACACTCACAATGACAATGATATGACAATGACATTAGCACTGTACATAAAGAAACCTGGTTAATTAGATCCTTCTCGTGTGCTTGATGTATTGCATTCCCCCTTCATATGATTATTTTAAAATTATTTATTAATTTATCAAAAGAATTTTAATAAATGCCACCTGAAGTATTATAACTCAGAAAGATAAAGGTTGCAAGCTTCTGAAACCTAATATGATGCCAGACATGACTTGGTATTTCAAAATGTCAATTATAATCTCACTGCAGGTGTGTTTGTACACACTTTACAAAGTATTACAAAGCTGGACTCTTAAATTCTACATTGATGCTAGATGGGATTATAAATATACATTTTAACACAAACGTACAGTTTTTTAATTTAATGTTGCTGAAACAACAAAGGGATAAAATAATAAATCTATCTGATCGAGAAATCACTCATCTTTGGAAAAGAGAGTTTATTACAGAGAAATGTCTCTTTCCAAAATAAAAGCTATGCTATACGCTTCTTCTGGGCTATATTCTCAGCAGCATATTAAACATCGGGGGTTGGGGGCCGCTGGTCTAAATGACTCGGGTAAAGTTTGTAGCATGTGTGTTTGTTGTTTTTGTCTGCTTGTCTTTGCACTAGGATGATGTCAGAGTAAATGTGCAGTCATATTCGTTGTGTTCCCACTAGTGCTGTCAGCGTTAACCTGAAATGACGTTAACACCACAACACGGCAAATCTCTGTTAACGAGCTACCGCGGATCGCCCCGTGCGTGGGGCTGGACGACGTTAACACGTTAACGAGCAAACTGCGCTAACACACTAGTTCCCACCATGTAATTGAGCAATGCATCCGACATACTGTTTTACTTTTGTCCATGACGCGCTTACCTTCAGGGTCATACTTCACATGAAGACCAAAATAGTTCCAAAGGCTAGATCTGAATGAGGGTGGGGGAGGTTCAATTTGTCATGTTGCAACGAGCTTAGCTTCTGTCTTGCTAGCTTGCACTGCGCTCAGTGGATCTGCGCTCGACAGTGCAGCCTAGGCGGAGTAGTCAAACGCAGATCCACTGAACTCTCAACACAGACAGCATCGTCAGAAGAAAAGTTGATAAAATAAATTAAAAATTTTGTATTGTTCGATACATATGCGTACTGAACCGAAAGCACTGTATCGAAAGGTTCAATATCGATACGAGTATCGTTGCACCCCTAATATATATTATCGTTGCACCCCTAATATATATATATATATATATATATATATATATAAACAAACTCTCTGCTGTTTGGATTGCTTGTTGGATATCTCGTTCTTGCTCCTTGCCAGGTGCATCACATGCACATGTTGCAGGTGTAGCTCCACATTGAGATGATGGTTTGTGTCACAGTTAAGCTTGTTTTCCTGCACTTCTGGACATTACCGTAGAGCTTGCCATTGACTGTTTGATTGTGGGGTACATAGTTACGTTGAACAGCCCTGTGAACATTGAAAACAAATAACAGCCATGTTCATGGTCACGCTTTCTGCAGCTGACTCGTCTCCACGGACGATTTTAAAAATGGGGTCAGTTTCATACAAAATCTGATGTTTGTGCTTTGTTCAAGTTTTGAGGTTCATGGTAAAACTGCACATGGTCAGAACAGGACTTTCAGGGTGCAATTGGAATGTAGCAGGAGTTATAGGAACAGTTTATGGCTGCAAAAAGAGATACGATAAGATAAGATAAGATAACTCTTTATTGTCATTGCATAGTCATACATAGTATAGTAGTACAATGAAATTGGAAAACTGTCCTACGTCGGTCAGATAAACCAGAGCACTGACCAAATATGAATCACATATGATTGTTATGCTTTTTAGAGGTGTAGTAGTGAGACTCCAATCGTAACGTGCTAATTGACATAAAAGTCACATAAAATGTGATATTTAAAAAATGATTTTTATGGTTGATGTATTCAGGATGATTGATATAAGGACACAGGTGTAGATTTGAGCTTCCTTTTTAAACAGCTTGTATTTACTGAGTAAAAAAGTTGTTTCACCAAACAAGGCACTCACAGAGTGATTTACAGTAAGCATATGGCACAAAAACAGATAAGCAAGGAGGATTGTAAAACTTATGCTCTTCACCCCACCCCAACTCTTTCTCTCTCACACACACACACACACACACACACAAAAGAAAGAAACAGATCTTTTGGGGGATTGTGTGCGCATCTGTGAGGATATTAAGCCTGAGTAATAAACTTTATTCAAATGATTGTACAAAATAATTGTCTCCCAGAGTTCTATGCAATCATCATTGTAACTGCTAAGAGGCATTGGCATAAGTGATGCGTCTGTGTGGCTGTGATTGGTAAGGTAACCTGAGTGCCATAAGAACCTTTGTGGCCCACTGTGGACAGTGTGTTGGCAGTTGGGTTGACGGGAGCTCCAAAGCCCGGGAGTGCTGTGGTTACCAGATGGCCATGGCAGTAATCTTCAGTCCTTTCACTCACCTGGCTGAGTAAAGACTTCCTCTAACCCAGTGCCCACAGGAAATGGTCTCTACAGCACGTCTGCCTTCTCTGCTTCTGCCAAGAGTCTTGCTTCCATCCTCCGCTCACATCTCTGAAGTCTGTTTCAGAAAAGAGAGGGGAAAAAGGAGGTGCTGATTTGGGCCACAGAGGCTCAAAAAGGATCGCTCAAAACAAGATGGCAAGATGGAGAGATTTGATGTCTCTACTTTAACTGCTGCCAGGTTGTCATCCTTATATGTGACAGGCTGTTGTGGAATGAATCATGCTGTATTTTTATGGATGCTCTGTAAACAGTTCATTGTCACTGTCCAAGTTTGAGTCACCATTCCAGTGAAAGAGTCTCCTCAGACATACTGCTATGCCTCTGAAAGGTTTTATCATTGTTATGCTATTCAGAGAAGTCTTCCGTCTATAAAGGATTATTCAAATTCATTCTTCTGATATTTTCCATGTTTTGTGGAGCAGGGCTCTAACAAGTTGGCCCCCGGGTGTAGAGCAAAATTTGTGGCATAATTCTCAGCCAATGCATAAATGCATATTATTAATGTATTTGTGTGTTTTATAGATTTATGTTAATTTATGGTTCTTGGAAGTACAATATGTCGGAGAGATATTTTTGTTTGTCTTTGCTTCAGGGTAGGGTAAACAAGTGAAACGGCAGCATGACAGTAGCACCGTGTGCAGAAATGTGCCAAGTCAGCTTTTGGAACAGTTTGCAGAAGAGAGCGACATTTAGCTTTTACCTTTTTTTATTTATTTATTTTTATTTCTGTACACATTTTGTTTTCTCTTCTTTTATCCCCTCATCTCCTTCCTGACAGGAGGTTACAGAAAATCAATAGCTACCAAGTGAACAGAGGTTCCCTCCCTTATTTATCTATCTGATTTGTTTGGCTTTGTGGAGCACATTAACCTTATCTAAAGGCATTCGGTAATGCTGCAAATGCACTCAATCCTATTGATAGTTTATGCTAATTCTGAGCCATAAGTTCAGAACTTGTTGTTTTCTTGAAAACGTCTTGTTCAATAAGGTTATTCAGCTCCTCAACTGATTCTAATGTAAACAGCAGTAAGGGATGCAGAAGCATTAATTCATTTCTGTATGCTGTCTGTCTCTTTTCTCTTACACCATCTTTCAGTTCCTCCTGTCATCCGAGTTTATCCAGAGAGCCAAGCCAGGGAGCCGGGTGTCACTGCCAGCCTCCGCTGCCATGCAGAGGGCATCCCCAGCCCCCAGCTGTCCTGGCTCAAGAATGGCATGGACATCACAACCAAGCTGTCCAAACAGCTCACTCTGCAAGGTAAACAGGAGTAATGAGTTTACTGCAAGTGCACCTGTGTATTTACTTTTTCTGTAATTGTTTTTACCACCACTCTCACACTTTTTATGCTAATATCTGACCATGGTTGCCATCACTTCATGTATCAAAGAGGACTGGGTGACATAGATGATCACATGTTTTTCTGATATTCTCACACATTTGTCCTGTTAGTTCAGTGGCTGCTTGGTTGGTTCTTGTGACTAATTTTACTGTAAAGCTGTTTGTTTGAACCGGAGGCATTGTTAGATTGATGTCACCAAAAGATGCACAACGTCAAAGTCTTTTGTCCAAATTCTATATCGAACGCTCAGAAGTAAAGCTATCAAGTGTCACTTGATTCTCAGAATAAATAGTGAAGATTGCTTTTCCCCTCAAGTTGCTTTCAAAAACTACAGAGCGGAAAACTGTCCCAGATCTCACAGAAACACAGCATGTGCCACATTCTAACTTTGAACTCCCACCTTTTTGAAATCTCCCCGAAACAAAGCTTTCACCCTTCTTCCAAACACATAACTGTTATATAATGGTAGCAGAGGATGGTAACATTGAAGTCACCTTTTATCTCTTTCCTGAAGGAAAATTGTCTTTTTATTTTTGTCTTTCCCTCCTGTTCTGTTGTCCCTCGCAGCTAATGGAAGCGAGGTTCACATCAGCAACGTACACTTTGAGGACACCGGCGCCTATACCTGCATCGCCAAAAATGAGGCCGGCGTGGACGAGGACATCTCTTCGCTCTTTGTTGAGGACTCTGCGCGCAAAACTTGTATGTATAAGTCATGATGTCAGTGTCTGCTTTTTTCTTCTTTTTTTTTTATTCAGGGGGAAAATGGAGCCATGCAAATGGAGCCCTTAATAATTTATCCTGTCAGCTCTTAATAGTTTATATCCTGTGATGCTGCGATGAAGGAAGAGGAGTAATGGTGATACTATCTTTACTCTCTGTCTCTTGGCTTGAAAGCAGGGAGAGTTGTTCTTTTACCCTTTCATCCACTATCATGCCATTTTTGTTCCTCATATTGCATCTGCGTCTGCCTTGATACACTAGGGTTCAAACCAATCATAATTTCTATTAGTGCTGACAAGAATAATGTAATTAACTGATTAATTATTAGTTCCAGAAGTGACAAACATGCCTTTTCTACTTGCACTTTTTTAAAAAAGTGATCATTAATTGAGTATCTCTTGGTGACGGTTTTCTGAAGAGATAAATTTCACCTCGGGTGTAGTAATTTTTCATCATTTTGAGACATTTGCATAATAAATAGTTGATTAATCTTAGAAGAAATGGTAGATTAATCGGTTATGAAAGTAATAAGTGCAGCTGTAATGTATTTATGAATAAATCAGTTGCTGTTTATTCTATAATCACAAGCATAAGGGAAAATCTTAAAATAAATCTTTGTTCTATAAAACACTACGTAAACCAAATACATTAAATTTGCAATTATGTAAATGTAAAACATAATTTTTGATCCTGAAATTTGATGAGGGGAAAACATCTAAAACCATTATCCACATCACCACATTTTTTTTTTTAATACCTTTATTAATTGATAAGGTAACTGTCAACTGTCAGCATGTAACTTGAGGACACTGATAATCATCGTATTCGTATTTGGAAGCTTTTACAGTCTAAACAAACTCTTCTAATTCCTCTTCGTGAATGGAATCACACACTCTAATTAACGTTGACCTTCTTAGAAATGTCAAAATCTGTCTTTGGGGTCTATGACCAGTTGTTAGTGTGTTGTATTTTCCTGTGGGTAATTAGAGTTCCCAAACAACACACGCTTCAACTTTGCAATCCGGTCACACATCACGCACAAACTGTCCCACACCGTCACCTGCCAGACCCGGTGCGTTTAGATGCGATCCCTACAGTACGACACTTCCACCGCCCCGCCTGTCACGCGTCAGAGGATCATACTTGGTGAGGTCAGAAGTCACTCCTATGCTTTGAAGCCTTTGAAGCTCTACCGCGGGCAAAATGGTGCTATGAGTTAGATATAGCAGACCCTTTTGGAGTGAGTTCAAAGGGATGTCAGCTGACAGGCAGACAAGGTTGCACTACTACATTACGAAAGAGAAAGACAGGAAAAGACAGACTTTACTACACATGCTGTTGTCTGTCTTGGATATCTGAAGACTGCATTCTTGACCTGTTCTGCTTTTCCCATGAGATTGTCCCCTTTATTCAGATACCAGTTAAGTGAGCAAATAGAAGCTGACTGTCTATTTTTCCTGAACTGGCTGCCTCTATGAGCCTGAGGCTAATGTGAGGTGTCAGCTCACAAAGCCTTCATTCCACAAACACAAACCTCTATTTCTAAAACAAATATACATCCATTTCACACATAAGGGGACACCCAATTAAAATTCACAAGGGAACTTTAAAATGCATGATTGTCAATTTTCATTGGCACTTAAGGTGTGGCAAATACACAAATGTCATTCTATTGATATCAGTGATTTCAGCATATTAATGGTCTATTTATTTAGTCAAAGACCACAAAGAATAGCTTAAACCTGCATCTTTGCTAAGTGTCACTTCTATATAACCAAACCTGTTTTTACAACTAGAGAAGATTTTTTTTTAAAATATATTAAAAAGAAGATGCTCTTTCTGTTTGTAAAACTTGTCTAGTTTAGACTGGTGGCTTTTACCTGTAAAGTTTTGCTGGAACTCAGCTATTTGTTACCTTTTCTATTCTGACGTCAGGAAACACTTTCCTAATAGGTTTATGGGCTCGGTGGCTATTTACAAGTGTTATTAAATCTAACATGATGCTTATTTTGTCAGTCATGGTCCTATTATGGCATTCTAAGTGCTGCAAATCTCTCGAATTCTCAGGCAGGTCTACTCCCTGCTTGTCATGTCTGGTATGAAAACAAAATGATGGCAATGGGGAAAACGCCAAGCTGAGGCTTCAGAGTAACCTCTTGTTTTATGTCCGCCTATTATGTAGGGTCTATACAGCCATTACAATGGAGGGAGTCATTCATTTGTTTTAATAGGTTTTTATTCCTTTGCACTAGCATCCAGTATGGCAGCAGGTAGCAT
This sequence comes from Haplochromis burtoni, assembly GCF_018398535.1. Taxonomy (NCBI): domain Eukaryota; kingdom Metazoa; phylum Chordata; class Actinopteri; order Cichliformes; family Cichlidae; genus Haplochromis; species Haplochromis burtoni. The sequence goes on from NW_024582394.1 coordinate 431,023, forward strand.
TTTCCCTCATTGGCAATTATCCATCCATCCCATTGTCCTGCAAATATTATTTTATTGACACCACAGACTGCAAGAAAAAAAATGGAACTTGAACCTATGGATCTACTTGTTCCTTGTGCTTTTTGTCTTGGTCTTGTTACAACCCATATGGAAAAGAAATAGTAAAAACGTATATGATTTACTCATGAAAGTGGCCACTTTCTCATTACTTTCATATATTGTTTTAGTAAGTATCCAAAACATACAAGTTTCATTATATAATTTTTCAAGGGATCTTATATCTGTTTTCACCCTTGTATGCTTTTCATACAAGTTTCACACAAGACAGATACAAACATTATAAGATTTATATATATCTTTTCCATGTGGGAAGTTACAAAGTGTTGCCACATGCCTGCATGCGGGATATTGAGAAACTTGCAACTGAAGGATGAACTGAGTTGATTTTCAAGTTTAAAGACTGAGCTTACTGTAAGTCCTTTCTGTTCTTCTGAATGTGATCTCCCAGGAACTTCTGAAAAAATACTTTTCTTGCTATTATTCAACACCAAAACGCAGGAATGGTAGGATGTAAACTTTGCTTTCAGTTGACAGAGGCATACAATCCTGGGGTGGCAATTCTACAAATGTACACTGTAAGACAGAATTACTTTGAATGTATAGAAAACACTTGTTAGTAGGTATTCAGCCTTACAGATGTAATTAGAACAGTTGAAACATGTCAAGTCAGAAATATCCCTCATGCATGCAAACTATAGGATCATTAAAATAAAGTAACTATCTTACAAAAACTTCAAAGATCACCTGTAAAACTGGATTTTTTTCAACCCTTTTGTCTTTAACAGCCTATCATAATCCTGTTAGTTAAATTCATCTTGATAGCTTCTCTTCCCTTTGTCACCATGGTGTGCTTTATGGAGTATATGCAGCCATTATTTTCCAGACTGATTGCCATACTATATTAAATTATTATCTTTGTGCTTCTTTTTTTCTCTTTTTGGACAGTTGTAGCTCCAGTTTTGATCACAGGTGATTTAGTTTCTGCAGAGATGTGAAAGTTGTCTAATGTTGCTTTGAAATCTTGGATATCAAAGAGTTGATATTTCAGAAGCTGAAAAATGTGTCTAATTGGCGTCAACTCTGATATAACTCCCCTTTAATATCATTTGTACCTTTTGTTTAAGTTATTTTACATGTATGGCCAAGTTAGGTTTATGGGATAGACTTTATTGGTTGTATTTGCATTGTAGTCAGCACACCATAAATTGTTAAGCAACAATGCTTATGAAACAAAGGTTAAATATCATCATTATAAAAGCTGCGATGAGCTGTAAAAACCCTAAAAATCCACCAGTTCTTATTTAAAAGTGTGTGTGTGTAGTAGTTTTACCTTAATATCTGTGAGAACACTACTGTGGGGACGAATGATGTCAAATATAAAAATACCAGCAAGCTCTCTGAGTGGCCCTAATGTGATGAACACTGGCACATTCACATGACTAATGGTTTAACAGTTTATTCCAGCCGGTTTTTTGTTAGTCGTGCTGAGGTTGTCAAGCCAACAAATCTTTGCAAAAAAATTAAATCAACTCAATTAATATAAAAAACATTAAATAAAAAGAATTAAATACAGACTGTTCGACACTAAAACATCACCTCAGCTTTCTTAGCAACAACAGCTTTTGATGGTTCTTTTTGCATAGGGACAAACATCGCGATAGGACACATCTTTTTTTTTTTCCTTACCTGACCATTTGGCATGCAACTGTCTTATGCAGCAGGATCAGATATGAATCAATTTTAAATCTGACAGTCAAAAGAATAGTGTAAGAATAGTGCAGTTAATAGTCCGGTAGATTTACTGGTAGCAAGGAGATGCTCTTTGTTGCTTCATATGGAAACTATAAAGAGAGCTCCCTCGCCTAAATTGCATACTAGTGGAAATACATCTGAAGCTGATAATTTCCTTCTGTGTGAAAAGTGACAATTATGGAAACTAACCTTCATGCATTATTCAGGGATAGATCCAAGAGGTTAACGATACAGGCATGTGCAAACTGGACAATATATACGCACTGATCATGAGAATTATGCATGAAACAATAATAAACTGTGATCTTGGTAATTCCTCCATTCATAACTTAATACAGCAGACCAATCAAAACCAGACATCATTCATCAATTTACACTGTAGATAAAACGCTGTCTTCTTCACCGAGAAAACACAAGTAGGCTGGTATAAGGGAAAGACAAAGAGGTATTGGATTCTTTAGCTTTACAAGTGTAATTAGTTTAATGGTCACACGAGGTCATGTCAAGTCAGATTTATTCCTAAAGTGCTTTTAACGCAGATCCATCACACGGTGCTTTACAGCTGACAACTGTGTGTTTGTGTGTGTGTTTGTGGAAAACAAAGGAAACTATTAAGCTGTTTCCACTCCATCTAAAGGTTTTCCTGGCTTGAGGGAAAAGGCGTGTAAGGTGTTGACTAATTAAACAGATTTGAAATGTGTTTTTAAAACAGCCGCATACTGAAATTAACTAACTCAAGAAAAGAGAATACACTGATACAACAAATGTAAGATATATGCACGTAAAACAGAAAAAAAAAATTTATATTTAATGTTTCACGTGCAGCCTGTTAAGAAATAATAAATGAATTCGTCCCTATGTTCAGATAATTTAATATCTGAGCATAGAGGAGAAAGGCTGACTAATATAAGTTCAGACTTGTTTGTGTCTGTGCAGCTGTGTAAAAAGGTGAGACAAACACAAAACTCATTAAATCTGTGAGGGGGTGGCAGGTTTGAGTTTTGACCCCCTGTTGTCATTTGCATTATCTTGGTATTTGATTAGCCTCTGCAGATGGACAGATATTCCTATTGGGCTCTCCAATCAGAGGCTGCCACGGGTGATATTTCAGAGGAAAGCTACCAGCTGTTGTCAATACATCAGTGTTTAAGGCCAGAACACAGACACCGAGGAGTCTAAGATGCTCATGTGTATTGTAATCTACAATGTACTTGTACTTTAACACAACAAATTTAATCAGGTTTAGCTAGTGTCGTTGTACACTGCACCTGGTTTTACCTGAGAAATTGTCTGAGTAAATATTGAAATGTTTGTCAAGCAGCTGTTATTTAAAAAATATCATCATTGATTTACCACGGCTTTAAAATGATTAGTGCAAACAGATAATCCCAGGATTCATGCTTGGAGCATGCAGGGTTGTCTATTTTACTTCTAATGTGTGTGTAAACGGCGGTACGTGTGCAGTTCTCAGTCCCACTTCATGCTTACGTGCTCAGTTGACAGGCTTCATGTTGAAGTTATTTAGCATATATTTGTCTATTAACCCATACAGGTTGATACTATTTTACGTTTGTGTAGCTATTAGATTAGACAGTAAGCATATAGTACTTTGATACACTATTAATTCTTTATTATTAATCGATGTAGCTAAGGGACTGCTTGACAGCTGTCAGAAATAGTTCCCAGAAAATAGTTCCTGTTTTGTCAGACAGACGGGTATCCCTTTTGAATAACAGAATACTTTGGTATGCAGACTAGTTCACGTCTGCAGGGTCCTTTGGCTCAAATCATCATACTTCCACCACCACCATGTTGACAGTTGATATGAAGTGTTGCTATGGTGTTGGTGTGTCTGTGCATTATGGCCGGATATCTCTACTTTGGTCTTGTCCGTCTAAAGGACATTGTTTCAGAAATTATGAGTTTGTTCAGATGCTACTTTTCCAACCTGCCACTTTCTTTTTACAGAGAAGAATCTTTTTCTAATTGTTTTGTCATTAACTTTAAATTTAAAATGCCTATTTTTTTAAGGATTGCTTCCTCTGACCTTTAAAACACAACTGAATGCTCCAGTCCAACAAAGTACCAAAACTTGTAGTTTTATAAAGGTGGTCACAGTTACTGATGATCAGTAAATCAGTAGCAGCATCAGTCTCTTAATTCCTATAGAAGCAGCAAGGGTCTGCTTAGTTTTTCCATGTAGAGTTTGGTGGAAACTTTAAATTTTTCATTTGACGGTGTCCTTCTCAGCCATCCAGTATTTAATCTCTGTCTCCGTTTTACAAGAGCATGGTCACCCTTTTCTTCTTAAGCATGGAACTTTCCACCTTAGGCAACACAGTTTGATTCTTTCCCCTTCATTTCCAGCCAGCAGAGACACTGGCAATTAGACAAGTTGGTTAGACTTTACCTGTTCACCCCTTTTATCTTTTTGTCTCAAAGATCTTTTGGTCTGTCACATTGTCTTCTGAGTCTGAGCTTATTCTCCACCTTGATCCTCATCAGCAGCCTGCCAGTCTCTCTATTAGCAAAAAAACCTGCCACAAACCTTTCACTACTTTTCAATTGCAGCAGCTGTTTGTAATAATAAGTAATTTTAGACTGTTTAGATAAAGTTATGATTAATGACCATCTGTGCCACCCACCTATGCCACATAAATCACAGTCTTTTCAGTTTTTTCCTCATTTAAACCCACATGCTGTAGTACATTTGGAGTGTGAATCTAGATTAGCTCCATGTGATATCATGTTGGGCCAGAGAGGCTCTCTAAAGTCATTGGCAGTTATTACCTATCCAAAAAACAGCATCTGGTTTCATAAGATAGTTTCAGGGAGACACTATGGGGACAAATATAAAGGGAAATTTTATAACTACTGAAGAAGTATTCTGTACAAAACCAATCCTAATTCTTACTGTGATTTAAATTTGCATACAGGTTTAGTCAATCTCAATTCCCTAAAGCCATTTAAAATAATGCCTATCCATAAATATACAAAGTAAACTTACAACTCAACTTTTTTACAGACCGAGGATGAGGATTTCTTAAAGGCCACAACTTATTCTCATTTTAAGTAGACTTTATTATATGTTTTCAGAGGTGACATACACGTCAGTAAGCACAAGTAGTCTGAATACAGTAAAAGCAAGTAGTTTGTGTTTCATTTTTTGATGTATTTATCAAATGAATTACAACTATAACCTTTGAAGTATGGTCATTTCTAATAAAATGTACTCATTGTTGGCTCTTTTAACTGCTCTGTTATCAGAGTTCACTGTACAAAGAGAATGACGTTGGCAGGTAAGAGACAGATTCACTGACCGCTTCATGGTGAAAACATTCCAGACCCGAAGGCAGTGTTAAGAACTTTGAGTGCCTTCTTGATATGGGGAGGAAAACTTCACCGGTGATTCTACACAAGCATGAAACAGTATACTGGAAGCCAAAGCAAAGATAGAAAATTCCCTCCATACCGTGTATAAATGGTGTCTCTGGATCCAGATCAGTTTGTGCTGTCTTGAGCAGGACATTCAGTCATATTTGTTTGGTAATGGAAGATCGCATTGCAGAAACAAGTTAATTATCCAGTTCATAGTAACGTAGTGTTTCTGCAGTGGTACAGTTAACTGCTCTGAGTAAGGACACTGATCCTACTGATGGAGATTTACTTCTGCCCTGATGATTTTGGAGAGGATACCCTTAAGAATGCAAGTCAGACTTCAGAAACTACTCGCTCATGTTTCATCGTTACTAAAAAGAGCTCATCCATTAGCTTGTACTGCTAGCTTGGAAGGATGATTTCACTTGAAAAGTGCTAAACAAATGGAGATCCTGCAACGCCAACTGTCACATTGTGTAGTGGGGCTATTTATTCATGTGTGGACTTTGGAAATATCCAAATTTCCCACTGTGTTGTTAGTTTAAAGTCTCTGTTTTGTGACTTATAGAATTATGTGATTGCAGATTTTTTTTTTTTTTTTGTAAATGAAACAATAAAGTAAGACGAGCCTTTCACCCTTTTAAAGCATATCTTTAGGCTCTGGCGCCGACTCTGAATTTAATAACAGCTGGGCTCTGTTAGCTGAAGATGTGCATTAAAAGTTTTGGAACACCTGCTATATGTGTGTAATAATTCATATTTTTCACTAATCAAAAATTGGACAACCAACTGCAAACACTGAATCATTTACATATAATACTTAAACACCCCTAAATAAAAATACTTTTTCACATATAATTGTAGTACTTCTGGTTTTCTAACTTTTCGATGCTCATAAGTACTGACTTAATTGTGTTTATGCTCAGGGACAACATATGCACATTATTAAAACAGACGACATTTGCCTCAAGTGCCAGAATCAAGGACGCTTTCAAGCAAAAGCTCAATACTCTGATCCTACACAGGATGAGATGCTTGTGGGCATGTTGTGGCAGCAGACTACCCTTGATCTACCAGCATTGATCTGAAACAGACAGAGATTTAAATGACACGTTGAGATTACACTTGGAAATGTTTTAGAAACCTTCCACATTACTTTTGTGGAAAGTAATGATCTCTTTCTGTGGAATCATTGTTTATGACCCGCCTTGGGCTTCTCATTCAAACACTTCAATAAAAGAGAGAGGAGAGCTGAATAACTAACTAAGGCAGTTGTCAAAGGGCTGAATACGGTATTAAGCAGGAGATGAATTGAAAAACATGATTTGATGAGCAAGGCATGAGTGATCTTTTTTAGATGAATCCACCAGAGGAGCTTGGAGGTCAAAACCTTCTCTTCACAGGCGCAGCACTGAATTGTTTTTCTCTCAGATTTATCCAAGCACTTTGTTGTTTGGGAAAACCTGAGCAGTCACTATTCTGAGATCTCTTTAACAGAAGCTGTCACCAGCAGGCAGAGCACCATCCATCTCTGACAGTCTGCCGCTAAACTGGCATAAATATCTGCCCTTCACAATGTGCCAATTATTTCTGCAGTGTCAGAGGATCTGCGAGACTCAAAGCGAGTGTTTGTTGCTTTGGTCTCTCCACTTTGTTATGTCTCCACATTATGCTGCACTTCATACCTCATATCAGGGACTTACAATACTCTACAGTGAATCTAGTGGCCCGAGTTACTGCTTCTTTACCTTCATTGAAGTGCACTCGTGGACCAAATAAAGAACTTTTAATTATGCAGTTATTACTAGAAATAATCTTGTGAGAAAATCTGCCTTGCACCGTTTCAAGGGCCGATCATATCGTTATCGTCTAAAGCAAGCCACATATTAACTTTATTTTTATGCCCACCAAGGGGTATATGTGATTAATTCAGTGTCTCTGTGTATTTGTTAGCGAAATTACTTAAAAGTTTGCAGGTGGATTTTGGAGTGATTCATGATCTGGATCCAGGAATTTTTGGGAGCAAAACTGGACGATTCATGTCATATCTTCATTAATATGAAATTGAAAAGTAAAATAAAATGGGAAACATGATCTTGGCTTTCTCAAGAAAATATCACAAAGTATCCACTTGGCTCCAGTGACTGAACTATTGGATAGTGTGGTGGGAATGTTGAACAGAGGTTTGGTTTTGGTGTGCTGTTTTCTGTGCATGAATAGCTTTTGTATACATTGTTAATCAAGGTAGCTGCTCTGCTCAGCAGCTTTGGTTTGATGCAGCTAAAGTTCTACTATTTTTGACGAGTTTTAATTAGAAAGATAATTAACATATAGAACACAGCGTGGTGGTAGTAGTTGTCTTCTGTAGCCTTGACCCTTTTAAAGTGGCAACTTTCAGCTGTTTTACCGTTAATAAATGAGTCACATTACATTGCCTTGCCAAGTGAAAATATTTGCTTACTATAACAAGACAATTGTTTCCTTTTGTGCCGACTTTCCTTTTTTCTGTCTTACTTTGTGGTGGCTGTGCTTAGTGTATAGCCTCCCTCTAAAATATGTAACTATTTAAGAAAAACAAGAAACTAAAGGAAGCATTCAAGTTTTTTTTTAATGCAAAGAAAGAAGCAGCTGTTTAACAGGTGGATGGAATTTTTAAAATCTCCATTAAATATTTTTGTATCTGAATCTTTCATTTTATATAATTTATTAAAGTTACAAGTAAGTTTGTTACTGTTACAATATTTTTAAACTCACTTACAGGATAACGTATTTTGTCAGATATGTTTAGTGTTTAATTGCAACATGCATTTTTCACTTGTCTCTCTGTTAGCACAATAATTACATTTACGTTTTTGATACTTTATATATATATATATATATATATATCTCACCCTGGTAACCCATTAAAGCCACATGTTTTAATACTATGGCTGTTTGTGGCATGGTTAAGAGCAGATGAGGTGAATAACATTGATGGTTTCATAACAGTGCAGTGTTCTGCTGGGAAAACATCGGCTCCTGGCATTCATGTAACTTTGACTCGTACTACTCACAGATATTAGCCTCCCCAGCAGCACCTCACTAAACTGTAAAAACATCTAATCATCTGACATTAGCCAGTCCCATTTCCCACATTCACAGGACCCAAAAGATCTGGTGCAAGTACCATGGTACCAGATAGTGCATGACACCCACAGAGGTCCTGAAAGGGTCATAGCTGTTTTGGCAGCTCAAGAGAAAGATGGCTTTTAATGTTCTGGCAGGTCAGGTACATCCCCATTTTTCTCTTTACTCTGGTTTTGACTCACAATTCCAGTATCTATTTATTATTACTATATTTTCTCTGCTTTATATTCTTTCCTCTGTACTCGTTGCTTCGTGACTCACTGTAAAGGTTCATTAATTAATGTATGACCTTTAAATACTCCAGCAGGAACAGAGAGTCTTGAAATTCGAGTGGGCTGAAAAGTGAGTTAAGCATTTCCGCTGCGAAACATCTCCACTCAGATATGATTCACCTATTGAGTCCTAAAACCATTATTTTGTGGCAAAGCTGCAGACAAGGCACAGTTATTTCACCTGTAGGGTACAGACAAATTGTTTTGGAGAAATTCAGACTGTCTTCATTCTGAATCAGTCTGGATATTCTCTAGTCTTGAGATTTTTAGGGCTCTGTTTTCATGTTTATTTCACACTGGTGGCATTTTGTGCTTATTTCTTCAATTGGCAGTTGGGTATCTTGAGCCATTTCCACATAAGCACTGCAGCCATGAATTTTTCTAGGGCTCAACCAGCGGAGGTGCAGGTAACACAGCGAGACTGAACACTGAGCCAGTGTTTAACCTGCCAGCTCCCTGCTACAAAGTCAGTGTAATATCAGGCTGTCTCGATGTTTTAACAGAGCATCTAATTGTTCTGCACATTCACCACTAGTGAGTGGGCGTCACATGTTTTTCTTCCTTTAAACTCTATTGTAACAGTGTCCTCATCTAAACCACACAGAGCCTTTTTCGTAGTATGCCCCACATGTGGAAATTATCACAACCTAATTTTCCTAATTTTGTACATGTGTGAAAATAAAGATAGTGACTCACTGTGTGCAACTGTAGGAGGTGTGATGTGATTCTGAGGTTGATGCTATGCTGAGGTTTATTGCTTAGAGCACTTGTATTCCAGAATGAGAAATTTTAATGCATTTTGGTAATTCTTTGCAAAGTGACACCCACAGCTCCCTTTATTCTTGTGTTCTTCATCCCACTAGTGTAGTGTGTTTTTCAACCAGCTAAGTATCTAGATTGAATCATTAATGTCAGACACAATAGAGCAATTTGTGATGCTTATCAGCTTTTTAATACGCAGAAATAATCAGGCAACCTTTCCTGTTCCACCTCAATAGTAATGTTGTGTTGGTGCGAACCACAGTTGGCATAGAGGCTATTTAAATTTTGTGCAAGTAAACAGACTAATAACTACAGATACCTGCTGATCTGCAAGATAAGCAGAGAGGTATGTGACCAACAATAGACCATTAAAACTTCTCGCACAGTCACTTACTGCTGGTCCTCATCTGATGTCTGTATCTAAGCCATCGAGTGATGAGGTCTTAGGATCGTCCATGTTAGATCTCAGTGTCGTCCTCCAACAAATTCTTGTTTAAAGTAACTTAAACTTTCAGATATACACCATGAAAAGAACACTAGACATTTTTACAGCCCCACAGCTGATATCTACCTGTAGGTAAACATTTATCACTGCAAAACTTCATGAAAAAAAAAATTATGACATGTCCAAAGTAAATTCAAAACTGAGATCATTGGTCATATGCATTTCTTAATAACCCCATAACTTTTTTTTAATGTTATTAAACCGATAATTATGTTAGACTGTTGTCTTTGCTCCATGTTATGTCCTCTTCTATGCCACTTTTTTCCTCCCTCAACACTTGTCTGCATACCTTGCTGTTTTTATTCTGTCACGTTTTCTTGGCCATTTTATCATATCTTGCAGTTTGTAAGCTTTTGTTCCAATCAAACACGCCACTGCTTGATTTTACAGTTTCAGACGAAGGGGAAGATCTAATCAGTGAAATCTGCTGCTCAAGTGATTGGTTGGAACAAAGCCCTGCAATCTCCTGGGCCTCGGCGCTACACAGATGAGAACCACCGCTGCACACCGAAGTCTTCACAAAGCTGTTTTAATGCTATGCTGTTCACCGTGCTGTCTGCTTCATATCCTCTGAACACAGAAGATCAGCTCGAGCCAAACTAGCGTCCATGTTTCCATCAGTAGCGTCCCTCCCCATCACAGCAGGCTTTCACACAGCGTTGGACACGCTGTCAGCAACAAGGAACTCTAACCAGGCAGTGACGCTATCTGCAGTGTCAGCAGCCTACTGCCTGTCGACTGAGTTTCACGGTGAAGGCTTTCCGAAATGAATAACGTAAATCCAGTGGAAAGTTTTAACACCTTTAAGCCCCAGCTACAACATGACAGCTTATGAATATTTGTGATGATTCTTTTGAATGCTAATGTAATAATACTAATCATGAGGATAATGATCATAATCAGTACAAATCATGAACAGCAGAGGACACAACACGAACACCACTTAAAATCTATTTACACTTGAATGATTATAGTGATTACATTAAACCTGGTTTGTAGAACTAAACTGGCTGAAAGGTTGAATGGATTTAGTTGCCATGACTTTGCAAAGTATTATAAATGTGATAGAGCATGATTCATTTAGTGATGTAATAAAAATAAGAAACCACAAGGGTTTTTTTGTTCATAATTATAGACGGATCACATTGGCTGCACTGCTACAGCGGATATTCATCCGTGTATGTCTCCCATAGCAGCCCGTGTTTGTGATGAAGCACAATCAGTTAAAACAAGTTTTATTTTTCAAGTTTGGATGTTTGAAGTGCTCTCCAGTAACTCGGTTTTTTTTTTTTTTTCTCCTTTCTGAAAACTCTCAGGGATTAAGTCTTTTGAATACTTTTCATCCTAAAGAGATGATACAGCCTTCGGTCGTCCACGGGCTCCCAGCTCTAATTCAAGTGCCGTCAGACCTGTTATTTTGAAAGCTTCCTCGCTCTACCTGACTTTAAATAGTACTGCTGGGAACTTGCTGTTGAAGCACAGAGCTGCTAAAAGCAACGGGGGAAGAAGGGAAAAAAAAGCTGTTAGGAAATCTAAAGAATTTCGTGACTGAAGAATGGATGGGTTAAATATAAAAGCTAAAAGACTTTCTCTGTATGAAGTCGGACTTGATCACTAGGTGACTCATAAGTGTTTGTAGCGCAGAGAGAAGAAGCCAAGTGAGAAGCACAAGGCTCTGAAAATGATATTGTTTCATCAGTATTCACTTTAACGCCAGAGAGGCTGAGCCACCATCAGTTGATAGCCACTTTAAATAAGACATGAAATATCTTGGCGCTTAAAATGACCTTCATGACTTTTCTTCAGCCGTATCAACCATCATTTTTACATTTTGCAAAACACGCAGGAAAAAGATACTCTGCTTACCATCTGAGAGCTACAGCTTCATGACATTTTCTCTGACCTTTGACTCACAAAGGTACATTGCTTTATAATTCTCATTTCCTAGAACTGGATAAAGATTTCTGCTGTGGCTTTTCTTTGTAAGGCATACGGCTCATGATATGAAAATTGCCCCCTAAAAATTATACTCTGTACTTCTCATTGTGTTAAAGGGCCTGCACATTGGTAATGATGTCAGACCTCTCAGTAGAAAGACCAACGTGTATATACTGAAAGCTGACTTAAAAGCATTTAACTAGTTTTCTGTAGGGATCGGCATAAGCATAAAATTTTAAATTATTTGTCTGAGCACAATTTAGAACCAGAGTATGGGGAAAAAAGCCTCAGTGTGACTCATGTGTCAAAGCTCCACTTCCATCAGTTTGACATGTTCATCTGTCAGAAAAATGTGCGAGTGATGATAGAAGCAGTTGGGGGCATACAGTCGAGATAGATTGGACAGTTTGGAAGCGGGTCTCAACTCGAACTGTTTTTTGATTCCCACCCTGCGCCCAGAGCGTTGTCTGATAAACTGAGGGTTAAAGGGACAGTTCACTCTAAAGTCAGATAGCTATGGTGTGAGCTGCCAGTTGCAGCGGTATCTGCCTTCTCTTTTATTTAATGGAACTAAATGGCACTCACTCTTTGGTGCTTTGAAAGTAAAGGAAAAAAATCTGGGATTACATCCCATCCAATTTAATATTGTATATTATGTGTATATTTACATTTGGGCTGTCACTACCATGAGCACCTTGTTGTGGATGAACACTTTCTTCTTTATTGTTACATATTTGGCATGCGTTGTTGCATTCGTTTTGGAAATTACTCAGTTCTCAGTAATGGTGTGCAGTTTTGTGAGTTTTTCTTTTTTTTTTTCACTTAAAGTGCAGCAGTATGAGACAATAACAGTCAATAATCCAATAGATGGAAACTTGGTTTTAGTATTTTACCCAAGGACATTTGGCATGCATACTGGCACGGCGATGGATCAAACCACCAATCTTCTGATTAGTAAATGACTTGCTCTACCTCCTGAACTCCCTCCCTAGATTTATAATTGACTTCTAAACGAAGTTTCAGGTAAATTCCTGAGCTTTTTTCACTTTAAATCAGAGACATTTAGGCAAAAATCCAGATATCTCGTGTGGCAAAACCGATGTTTTTTTATTCATGCTGAAAGTCTAAGGAGCTTGGAAAGAAAAGTGTCTGGACTTCTTCAAGTTGCTTGAAGACGTTTCACCTCTCATCCAAGAAGAAGCTTCAGTTCTGAACTGAAGCTTCTTCTTGGATGAGAGGTGAAACGTCTTCAACGTCTTCAACGTCTACGATGACCTGGATGACAGAGAAGCTTCACAGACATTCATGCTGAAAGTACTGTATTGTTCACTTGTAGGCAGCGTCACTCATAGTGTAGAGCAAATTAAGAAAATAGTCTTTCTTGAAAACACCTACAAGAAAATTGATCAACTGCCTAATTCTAAAAATCAGCACAGAGAAAATTCTAAAAAGAGAACATTTTGGGGTTGTAGGTAAAAGGAACATGCATTTACCTATTCATTTTTTTGTTTTTTTTTAAAAGGAGCATTTGAAAAGTAGTATTAGACACTGTTCATTAAAGACAAATTTCTGCTGATATCCAGGTTTACAGGGCTTGGCTAAGAGCCAAAGGAGAGAGTCCTAAGACATCTTGATCCAGGCCTCAATGTACTGCAAGTGGGAGTTGGCAGGCACATGCAAAAATCTTTTTGGCTTTACACAGATTTGTGGGGTACCTGCTCTGCATGCTATCAGTGTTCTCAAAAGACTTTTGTATCAGTGTAGATGATGAAAGAAAGAAGAGGAAGAATGATATTTCTGCCTGTTTTCTCGAGCATTATTTTTTCACTTTCTGAATACATAATGCTAGAGCAGCGAGCAGGATTTGTACTTCCAAACTGTTGAGAAGGTGTATGTGTGTAGAGCTTATAATTAAAGCATAAGTCTTGGGTCAGTTTTTCCAAGAAACTTCGTAAAGAATACCTGGAAAGAGCAATAAAAAGCTGAACACCTAAGGCAGTCATCCTGAATTTCATTATACATTTGCATCTACTGTGACCCAATTACTTTAGCTGTATTATACTGTCTTCTGCCATGCCACTGTGGTGAACACCACGGGCTGTTTGGCCCACTGTCGCAGCAGCGTGCTCTTGTAAACAAATTGAATTTATGTAACCTTGCTGACGGGTAGGAACTGCGGAGGCCAGACTGGCTGGTGAGCGTGGCGTCCCCGATGTTTGGAGCCCAGTGGAAACATAGTTATTACGGCCAGAAAGAGTGAACTCACTGCCTACAGTGGCAGCCAGCTTGTTTTGTTATATGGATGATGAAGTTGATGTATGGGCTCCTTGTATGCGCAGAACAGCCACAGTGTTTCTGCCAAGTGATGAATAGCATCAATACTGTGGACTATTGGAAAAGACCGGGGCACACAAGATCTCATCTCAGCTCCTCTTTTCCATTTTCCATTTTTGGCAGATCTCAAATAAATTGTATTGTTTTCCTTTTTGTTTTGTCCTTGCCGTCCTTCCTTCCTCGATCCTCCAGACCACGCTATACACCCCGCTCCTTTTGTGGAACTTTTAATGAGCTAAAAGGTATGCAAGAGTGCACAGGAAAGACTTGACAAAGCACTTTTGAAAGATTAAGGCTGACTAACAGCACAGTGGTGTCTGGTTGGCTTTGTCTCAGCTCTCTTTTCTTTCTCTGCATCCGTCCACCTGAGCAAGAGGCTGCGGGAATGAGCACTGCACTAGAGGCGAGATTAGAATCGGATGTGAATTGGCCTGGAGATTGGTTTGTAGACTGAAAATGCATGAAAATGGAAGATGGAATGGAAGCAGAGAGAAGACTGGGGGACACATGAACAATGAGAGAAGGTCACAGTTAAAAGCCAGTGTGAGATGATAGTGGTGGTGGTGGTGGCAGGTTGGGGGATGAGAATGATTGAGTGGAAGAATTTGCTCTTATCTTTACATGGAAAGTATATAATAGCTCTAGATTTTCTTCTCACTATTTAGTCTTATGATGTCATCTTTTCTCTCAGAGTATCCAGCGGCTGCTTTGAAAGCCCACTGTCAGTCTGTGTCTTAGGTCGCCAGTGAACATTCAGGGTGTTATGTGGCTTTCATCCCACATTTCATGTCATTAGTCACTTCTAAGTGAATTTAATGAGAAATTACCTGTTATAGCAGCCAAAACAGGTTTCATGCCACTGAAGAAGCAGCACATTAATCCTTCCTAATGACTTATGATAATCATCTGAGCCTGAAACCTGTGGACTACTCATGGGTGTCTAAGGCAGCTTACCCATAACGCTCATATTGATAGATGATGATCTGAGGTCTAAGTTTTTTTTTCCTCTCTCTTCGTAAGATTGCAGCATCCAAAAATCATAAGCTGTTTTACAGTACTTGTTGTTGCCTGCACTCCATTTTCCAGTGTTTGGAATCAAATTATTTCCAAGCAGAGGGCTCCATCGATTGTTTGTTGCACTTGGTGTCAGACAGACAGCTTCCATAAAACTTTCATGTGGTCTACTTTCCTCTTTGCCTCAACAGGAGTCAGTATTTGGGTGTTAGTTCTCACAAAGGGACACTATTGATTCTTGCATTTATTTTCATCTGTGCTTCCCTCTTTTTCCTTCCTTGCAGTGGCAAACATTTTGTGGCGGGAAGAAGGTACGTCTAGACTGCTTCTGCTCCACTATAGCATTCATTAAACTGAGTTAATTGAATTTCTGTAATAGGGTTACTGAACTGTGATGAGAAGGATTAAGTGATTTGATGGTTCGAGAGTAGATAACAATGTTATATGCTTATTTCCGTTCCAAATGTTCATACTGTGCAGTCTCATAAGCTTTTTCACGTATATAACGGCGCTGTTGTTACTCTCTCGCAGGTCTCGGCATTGGCAACATGTTCTATGTGTTCTATGAAGACGGGATCAAAGTCATTCAGCCGGTTGCATGTGAGATCCAACGGCATATTAAACCCAGTGAGAAGCTGCTGGCTCTGCAGGTGAGTCGTCAGAAGACATTTACGATTCAGTGACTTTTTTTTATATTCCATCATTAAAGATGTACGTAAAGCCCAAGTCCAGTCAGAAGGTGGTAGTAATGCTGCCAGAGGTGTTTCGTAAGCCACCAGTAAAACAGCAAGATGTGTAAAGACGTCTAACTCAACCAGGCAATGCTAGCATATCAGAAGTCGATCATAGCTATATGTAGCCATAAGGTGGGGGACTGGAGAAGGTTGCCGTCTTCAAAGAGCAGTGAAATAGTTCTCAATGAATATCTAGTGTCAGTTTTGGGCCTTGCTGTTAAAACAGATTATAGTTTATAATGCATTTCTAAAGCAGTGTGTAGAATACTATAAATTGTAATAATTTTTAAAACATTTTTACAGAAGACCTGAACCAACAGTGGGTTTCTGGTTAGAAACACTGTTAATGTATCCAAAAGTATAAAGTGTAAAAAAAAGAAAAACACTTGTGTGAGCCCTGTTGTGCTTTCTCTGCCGACATGCAGCATAAAAGGAGACCTCTATGGTGTATTTAACAGGGTATTTTCCTCTTCCTTTGTATAAGTGTCAGAACTCCAATGTTGAAAATTAATAGCACCTAACCTAGTATACGTCAAGTTTAATTGCAATAATTTTAATGACATTATTTAATATGAATTCATGCCTCTCCGCAAAACCCATTTCTTTTCCTAAAGTCCAAAGACTGTTATGATTTGTGCCTGCCAGGAATTCGCAACACTGTAAAATGTTTTATTTTAACTTTGGAAGATCTTGTCAATGACCAGTTAATTTAATGAATTGGAAGCAGAGAAGAGGTGGTTGAATAGTCTTGTAAGCCCTTGGCTTGCATAGATCAAAAATGTCAGTGTTTGCATCTTAGTGTTTTACAGTGGAGTCCTGTGAACAGACAGGAGTGTTTGTTAATGTCTCTGAAAAAGATGTGATGTGTTATTCACTATTTATATCCTACACATCAAGTGCCATGCTATCCAACGGAGTGACAGCTTCTGTGAGCAGTTGGATTTATCTGAGGTTCAGAGTCAGCTAAGCTGCCGAACGCTCAACAGTTGATGGTCACTAAACTGTCCAATATTGATATGAGTGATTCCAAATATGATTTAAATGTAGATCTGCATTTTCTCACACACTTGATAAATGATAGTGTAATTATCTTATGTCAGCAATGCCCTTCTTTTTCTCCTGATTTTCAAATGAATGGACCTAAAGCTTGCCATTGCAATATAGATTAATTTGAACATGTTTCAGAGAAACCCCAAAGAGAATCAAGATCAGACTAGACAAGAAGAGTCGTCCATGGTGGAAAAATCCATCCCAACAGCTAGGGTGATGGGGGCAGGGCTAACAGGTAGAGACATGCAGCCAATTTACCCATGAGATGATGCGCTCCATCATCTCCTCCCCATTTACCAGATAATTTCATTAGAGCCATTTTCACTGAAGTAAGAAAAACAAACATGTTCTGTAAACCTGTAAAAACAACAGGCTCAAACAGTCATTTTTATAACATTGTTCAAATAAATATGTCATTATTTTTCCTTCTGTCAGATAACTAATGGGGGAAGAGTAAAGCAAGAGAGTGACAGGCAGGCCTGGTGCAGTGTACTGATGTGGATGCAGTACTGATCTGAGGAGCTGAGTTTGAAGATGAGGCTGTCGATTTATTGGTCAGTCTGGGTTCCTAGCTTCACTTGTGTCTACAACCTTCAGTGACAGAAAAAAGTAAATCAATGTTGCAGATTCAAGAAATTGGCTTCTTTTAAAGGGTGTCTGGGCATAACAGAGGGTGAGGAGTTGAGTCATTCTTGAGTAAAGCCTCCGCTTCTCCGAAAAGGGCATCTAATTAAGATGCCTTCAAGGTAAGGTGTTTTGGGCATATCACCAAATTGGGGATCAAGAGGAATACCCAAGAAAGCTGGAGAGATGCATCTCTTGTTTGGCCTGGGAATGTCTCAGTTACCCCCCAGAAGAGCTAGAAGCAGTGACTGGTCTAAGCATCTGTGTTTGGACTGCTGCCCTACGACCTGGATCCCGATAAGTGGTAAGAAATGGACAAATGGATGGACAGTTGAAGAAAACAATGTCCACTAGACACGTAGGGTACCCACTGAGTCATGGTGTTAATTCACTAACATAACTCATGCAGTCAGAGTGAGTTTCAGATGGCAGTGGACTGTTTACACCGAGCCTCCCCTACTGAGACACCGTTTATCACTGAAGCTTTCAAGCAGCAAAACATTCAGAGTACCCAGCTGATAGATACCTGTTAGATTTACACGTGTTCTCGAATAGCAGCTTTCCTCTGAGCTGCCTTTCATCCAGGAGCTCTGCACTGATTGGACGGCTGTTATACATAAAGCGATGCCATGAACGCGCAACAATCAGCCAAGCGTTCCTCTGAGAGGTGTTTGTATTAGGATATCAATCACTGCAGCACTCCACTCTTGTCTTGGTGGATTGCGGTGTGAACACATGAGGCCGTTTCCCAGCACAGTGCTCACGTTTTCTCCATCACAGAGGATTGATTGCTTATGCACAGCCAATCCATTATCCAAATTCACCAGATAGACTGCTCAACTGCGATACATGTCGTATGGAAGAAAACACAATAACGTCCAATTCTGCTTCAGGAAGCATCTTTATTTGGTTTCCTGTGGAACAAAGGACAATCAGATGTGTTATGAGTTTTGTTTTGTTTTTTATTACATATGTTACAAGGTTATGTTAAGTGCGGTGGTTGTCTTAATGTTTACTGTAAACAATAACAATAGCTTATTTTTTATAGCACCTTTTAAAACATACAAAGTGCTTCACAGTTTGGTGAAGACCACAAATTAAAGATAGTTATACATGTCTAAATATACAAATGTGAGTTAAAGATACAGCCTTAGATTTTCTCCTGCACATTAGAAGAAGAATAGTTATGAAAAAGGACAAAACTAATGACGTTTTCTCTAACTAAGAAAAAGTTTTCTCTGCACTTGTTTAAAACAAACGACAGATTTAGCCTGTTCCAATATGTAGGAGCTACAACCTCAAAATGATCCCCTCTGGTTTTAAAATAAGAGCATGGAACAGTTAAAAGAGTGTGTACAGATTATCGGAGAGGCCAACTGCCACAGTAATGTCTCAGCACATGTCCCTGTATAAGATGGAACTTGGGCCATGTAGGGCTTTATTTAATAAAATTTTAAAATGAATTCTGAATTTCACTGGAACTGAAAGCTTGTAAAGGCAAAAATATAGCTAGTTTTTGTTAGCAGCCTAGCTGCTGCATTCGAGAGCAGTTAAAGATGGCCTATTGCTGAGTGTGGGATGCACACCATAAGTGAGTTACAGTATTTAAGACAGAAAAAGGCAGGAAAAATTCAAATGCGTACTAAACGTTCCACATTTTTGGGTGTTGGTAAAGGTTAAATCAAAGAAACACGGATGGATGCACTCAGATGGATGCAGTTTGCACTTTACCATCATGCTCTCGGTCTTTTGTACAATACAAATAATTTCCATATCCACGCAGTAGACTGCGCCACTATTTTCCTACTCCACCTTACTCATTCCTACTCGTGATGACCGAGTAACAGAACCGAGTAATAGAACTGGACCAGGAAGGTGTGGTGTGACCATGAGGAACTTAGACTGAACAACGAGTGGAAGAGTAGCTGTTGGTGTTTCCAGAGTAGAAGGAGCATAGAGAACCCAAATGCTTAACTTATGTAAATGCATTTTGTATGTATATAAACCTCACATTTGTAATGACAATTTTAATCATAAAACAGTCAAAGGGTAAATAAAATATAGTAATTGGACTTTTAGAAACGCCACATTTATTTTAGAAAACTGACGGGACTCAGTCAACAGCTTGAACACTCTCTCCATATTTCTCTAATTTTAACAGAAGTGTTTTCTAAGTCTTATGTATTCCAAGAGGACCTTGTTTACTCTCAAGGGTGATAATTAGCATGCTAGTTCAAAAGGAAAAAAAACAAAACACTTTAGGGTAATACTAGCTGGAACTCACCTGTAGCTTTTTGAAAAATTTGCTTGGAGAATTTTCTAAAGGCTTTAGGTCCAACTAAGTTATGAGTACATGTTAAAAAAAAATATTGTGAAAGTTGCATCACGTCATACTATAAGACTACAGAAGTTTGGATTGAGAGCTTGGAGGAACACCTCAAGAGATTAGACATGATTGTGCCGTGACTTTACCACAAAGTTTCTCTTTTTGACACTTTTGGATGTTGCTGCTTCACTGTTTTCGGCACTTTCCCTCCCCACAGACGACTTATGTGTCACAAATGTACTAGCTCTACAAATCAACCAGCGGCTTAGCTAGAGAATATCAGAAGCCTCACATTTCTCACAGCAGCTCTTTAAATGTCATCATCCACATTCACAAGTGTAGAGAGTAAAAATCCTCTAAATATAACTTCACACTAGTATTTTTTTAATATCTTTTAAAGAAATACAACACCGCAGTGTGAATTCACTGCAGCATAATGTCCTACTGCAGCATTTGATGAAAAGATATATATTGTTTTGTATCACACTGTAGTCATTTCCATCATAAAGAAGTACAGCAAATGTTTGCAGTCTTTAAAACCTGTCAGTTACAACATAAATTGCATACATCGATTGCACCCACATATATACTGACATATGCAACACACATATACAGAGAGGATTACAGCTGCCTCCATTCACACCCTCGGCTGGGCATCAGATGTTCGATTTCTCACTTCTTAAAGGTGCAATAAGTTGGATATTGGCAGCCCCCCTAGCAACAAAATGACCACAGCGTAGGTCTGCAGGGGTGTCGCAGGGTTCAATAACAATGACTCAACGATTACTTCACAAAGTGGAAGGATTTCTGACTTTTAAAACTGACTCCTCCAACCTGTTTTGGAATAAACAGCAATAGATGGCGCTGCACCTGGACAATGTAGTCACAGAGAATTGAAATCCTTGTCTTTCTGGCTCTTTCAAGCCAGAAAATTCAAAGCAGTGTCATTGATTTAGTGATTTAGCTTCTTGAAATGACCTCTTAGCTGGATGTTTTTGTCTGCAAATTAACCTACAGAGAAGACATGGGCGACATCACTGGGGAGGTCGGCAGTAGAGTTTAGATCCCTCCTCTCTGTTTTTCCCCATCATTCTTAATATAAAGTTGAGTCAAGTTCATACATTAAATAATGCCCCTCGAACCAAGAAATTTTGGCCAGTGAAAAGGGACCTGTCATGGGCTGCCTCTGTGGTTGTAAATATGAGAGAAAGAGTTCATCCCGACATGCCGGAGTCCTTCATTCATCCTTGCAGCTCCCAAAATTGTCCCACAGAGTCTGAAATGGACGACTGGTCACTGCCTGGAGGATTGGATGACTAGGGAAGGGGGTGAGAGGTGGAAATCTCCTGAGCCATAAGGCTGGTTGAGTTGCCCGTTAGCCAGGATGGCGAGAGCTGCCAGGAGTGGAAGCTGAACAGCCGTAGACTGTCCGCGGGCTTTGTGTTGAAGAATATGTGCGGACAAGTGGGAGCGATTACAGAGATTTCGCTGGACCACGTAAAGCTCATTTATCCAAGTTGCCAAGATAGCACGACTCACATCAGCATAGGTGATAAGACTGCAGGTAGTAAACAACACAGAAAAATGACGAGGTGAAGGTAATTGTTTTTTAATGAGACGTATTTCCCTGTAATATGAAAAACAATATGCTCACTGTCGGTGTGTGTCTGTGTGTGTGTGTGTGTGTGTGCGCGCCTTTGTTTTTGCAGGAGGAAGTGTGCCCCACCTCACCAGGAGAGGCGGTTCAGAGGTGTGTGTGGTCATCAGCGGTCAACATCAAGGACAAGTTTATTTATGTGACACAGCCAACCTTGGATCGAGTGCTCATAGTTGACATCCAGTCTCAGAAGGCCGTCCAGGTAATTGTCGGGCTAAACTGGAAAAAACAAGTTCTCGTCAGTTTTGCCAGAAACACAGAGAGAGGGTCTGACGATAACACAGGTCAAGAAAAAAAAAGATTGAATAATCTTTCCTGTTTGTGTCTTTGTAAAAGTGAAAAGTTGTTGTTTACAGTAATTGACTCCATCTGTGCCAAAAAACCTCAAGGTTGCTCGGTGTCCCCATGTTGATTGAACGCAACATATTTCACAAAAACCTTCAATACATCATTGCTCCATATGGGTATTTTCTGTGATTGATTTTGCTGAATGAAGGACACACATGTTTTTTTTCCAGTTCCATACATCATCCTCCTTCATGAAGTTCAAATATATGAATGCTTTGGGCCTAAACTAAAAATGACCTGTATCCTGTTATTTGGGAAACGCTTGTATCAGAGGTGTTGGAATATTGTACTTAAGTAACTATTTAGTAGAGCATTAATACAAATAAGTGAGCGCTGTGGTGTGACGATGTATGAGGAGTGTAGTCCAATGTAAATTCAATATTGCCAGGCTTTCTTTATGTCATCTGGCTCAACAAAACAGATCATTAGTGAAAGGTATCAGAATGGTGGTTATCAGCTTTCTTTGTTATCCCACACTTCCTTCAACCTAGTATTCTGGGTAATAAACACCAGTAGACTAAATCATTTTCCAGTTTATGGTCTATTAATCTGAGTAAAACACCACCAAGCATAAAAATACATTTTCTGATTCATTAACTAAATGCACATAAATGAGTGTAGTAACAAACTGTAGTAATGGACATTGTATTACGTACATTGTGTCTGATACTGTGCTGTATCAGGTTTGACAACCTTTGGTTTTCAGCCTGCATAAAACGTAGCCTCAGGTTCATGTTTATAGCAGCCAGCATTAGTGACACCTGCCAATGTAGCCCATCGGCTTCAAGGTTCAACATGTTTCACATTCAGAGATACTGTTCTGCATACAGAACAGCTAGTTATTTGAGTCAATGTTGCCTTCCTATTAGCTTGAAGCTGTCTGAAGCAGTCTTCTTCCCCAATGTCTGACACCAACAAAACATTTTTGGCTATAAACTGCCTCTCCCTGGTATTTTTCTCTTTTTCTGATCATCCTCTGTAAAATCTAGAGATGATCGTGCCCATCTGGCACAAAAAAAAGAAAACGTTAAAGAAGAAGACACGTTTCTTTAATATTTCAGGGAGGATGATTTTTGTTATCTTGCTTGAAAACAGCGTGAAACATCATCACTGCTACTTGTTCTATTCTGTTTACTAAATACTCAGAGATTTTTTGCATGTACAGTAGATTTATCCACAAGCTTTCATTGATGGACTGTCCCCAGTCCCCAATCTGAAAGCCATAATAAAACATTTAGCTTGCATTTCTTGAGGTTGCACATTGTGGAATTTGAGGTGCGTTTAAGGTCATTTTCCTGCAACAAGAACCCAAAGCATGGTCAATCTAAAATGGTGCTACAAATGGTGCTACAGTTTGAGAGTTCTTTTCATGAAAATCTGCACTTTTTTGCTCCAAATATATCGTTGTTCAGTGTAGCAGTCTGCCATTCGGACTTCCGGTTGAGCTTTGATGGAGTAGGACGCGATTAAATTGTTATTTATTTGCGCTTTTTGGGCATATTTCCAGTCCTGTTTCGGTTTGTGGATTGTCTTGTTGAGAAGTTTTACTCGGGCCGGCGTAAAATGGCAGCAAAAAATGTTAAAACCCGCAGTACTATTCAAACACATCTGAGGCCTGGTTTGCAAACCGCGACCACACCCTCGAGTGAGCCGTCGTCTCCTGCAAAGCCCCCCACATCTCAAGCTAATCCTGATATTGAGGCTCTCAAGGTCGAGTTGCTGGCTTCGCTGAGGAAAGATATCGCCGACATCTTTAAAAAGCAGTCTGCCATTCATCTGGTTTGTTTGGATGTTGCTTGGATGCCAAACTTCTGATTCCATTAAGGTTATTTCTATGAAATCGTGGAGACCTACTCCAAATGTCTATTTAAGAAAAAACTATTTTTATTTGGTTTTCTAGCAATTATTCAAGCAGCTCTTTCAACCTGACCTCTACTTTCTGTTTACCATGTCTTAATTCCATTACAAAGTAAGAAAGCTTCTACTTAAAAAAAAGCTATTTTCTTGTAGTCAAGCTTTGTGGGCATCAATTATTCTCTGTTCTTTAGAGTAGTAGGCAGCTGCTAGTTGTTGGGACAAGGTTTTAGGAGTCTGAGTGTTTATTAAGATGTGAAATGTGCATCCCCAGGCCTTTCCATAATTCTGACCTAATACAAAAATAGGCCTAACAAGCAACTGTAATCATTATGTGAGAGGTCAAATCTTCTGGGGTGCCCAAACTTTTATTTTGCACCAAAATTATATAAAACAGAAAGTGCTCTAATCTTGCTTAAAATATTCAAAGTAATGTTTCATATTTGTCTTTTTAGACATCAGTTTATTATCTACTTACACACAACTACTCACAGTAGCAGAAATTTTGACCAGGGGTTCCCAGCCACTACTGTCACCACTACAGAGAGATTATAAAATCATTCTGATAAGCAACCTCAGTGTCAACAGCAGAGTGCAGGGCTTTGTCTGCATGTGTTGAATTTTTCTACTTGATGAAGTCTGTTTTGTTTCTTACTTGCTTGAAAGCTTGCCAGTGCATCAGCCCGGCTCTGTTCCACTTGAACCGCTAAAGTGCTGCTTTTTCAGCTTTAAGATCAGCTTTTGTTTGACTGCTAATCCCTGACCTGACCCATTTCATACAAACTGCAACTGTCAAGACCCACAGTTAACCTTAGCGTCAACGTGATGACCGAGTGACCCTGAGACCCACCTCTTCAAGGATACTGTCGCCTGGCAACCCTTCAGAAGTGCTTTAAAATGGCAGATCCTGCCATCTTCCTCACAGATGGTGTGAGGAAGCCGCCCCTTTAACACTCCTTGCTGCACCCGTCTCTTTTCCTGGTGGATTTTTTTAAATGCAAGGCTTCCTCAGGAAATAGCAGTGAGTGGTGGAGTTGAATCATCAGTGTCAGTGGGTTTTTTGGGTGTGTCAGACTAATTCCAGGCTGTTCAGATCCCTGCAGATGTTCCTGACACCGTGATAGCTGTTTACAGCTTGCCAGCCTCTCAGGGACCTGCCAGTAAGCAGGTTGGTGTCCCAGAGTCTGTCACAAGCTCATTATTCAGTCGCCTGGAGGTTTAGCTTCATTGCATTATATTACCAGTTGTTAATTACCCACCTGAACCCGTCACTCGTCTCGAATGGTAAGATACACGCAAGTTCTGGTTTCCCAGATTTTCGTGTTCTCATTGGATTATTAATATGATTGACATGCCGAAAGCAACAATAACAAGCGATTTGCGTTTTGAAATTTGCAACCAATTAAATTGTTAGTTAACAGTTTTTAATGAGCAAGCTGTATTTTGTGCATTATAACTAATGAATTGCAGAGTGCATGCGGATACTTGTGTGGAAGTAGCTGCAATGTTCTCCGCGCTTCATCTCTGACAGATCTGTAGAAGTTACTAGAGCATATTGGCTGAGGATCTTTATAATCTTCCTCAGCCAGAAAGAAGTTGTCAGTCGAGAGGAAAAGAACAACGCGAACACCTGTTTTCTCTGATGACTACATGCTCGGAGATTAGTTAGGATTCAACAGATATTCTCATCTTATTTGCAATAACTCTCTTAGGAGATGTTTACTCTCTCAGTAATACAGTATATATTTTGCCAAGGTAAACAATACCATTAGGATTTTGTGGCAAAACAAATATTATAGAAGGAAAGCTGCAGTCAAACGGGGTTGTGGGAATACAGGGTTGCAATAATTCTTTTTAAAAAGATGATTGCTTTTTCTTGCTCTTGTGAGGAGTAAAGCTACTGCATGCTCTCGCTTCCCCTGAGATTGCCGTATTCCCTTTGAGCCGGGTGTCTCTCTGCACTCAGGTGGACATAATGCATGAGGAGCGCTTTTCTGTCACATACGACTCATCTATTGTTCTGGTTGGGAATATTGCCGCTGTGTGTCAAAGAACGGATAAAGACTGAAAGCAATTACTTCAGTGTGGTAAAGAAATTGTGTCTGTCACCACTTGATTTGAAATGCAGCTCAACACCAAACACACCTTATACATAAAAAGCACACCTCCAATCTACCTTGTTAAAAGAAGACTTGGACCTGTCAACCCGCGGTGCATTAGTCTGCAGGAAAACCTTTCAAAAGCATTACCATTGCACATCAAAGAGGGATCTCTTCAAACACAAGTCTAGTTTGCCTTGCGGTATTATACCATGGCCCTGCTGTCTTTGGGCTCAATTTGGTTTTTGATCGGTTGTGTGTTCTCTTTCAGACGGTCAGCACTGACCCATATCCAGTGAAGCTCCACTATGACAAATCTCATGACCAGGTGTGGCTGCTCAGCTGGGGAGACATGGAGAAGAACTTTCCTACCCTGCAGGTGTGTCCGTGGTTCACTAGTTAATTATATTTCAATGTTTTTCTCTCCTCTGCAGTCCTTGTCCATTTTCGTCCTTGTAAAACGGTTGAAAGCAGTGAGTTATATAAACAAGCACAGAGATGCAGACTATCAAGGCAAAGTTCGGATGGTTCACATGCTTTAAAATGTATTATGTTCACCAACTGTCAGAAAATTGTGAAAAATACCAATCATGTTGTCCCAGAGTCCAAGGCTACTCATTTTTCCTTTACCAACAGTGCCAAATTATCTGGTCATTAATTTTCTATTACTCAACGAACCCTTTCAGGATTCTATAAATAAAAAGAGCTGATAGAGGAACTTAATATCTTCCTGCTGATTATATTAAATACCCTGTGTGAAGATAGGCATGTGTAAGCTGTAAAATCAGCGATAAGGAATAACTATTAGCATAACATTACCAACAAAGCCAATCCAGAAAGCTACAGGTGATAAAAACAAACAAACACATCTTTTCTCCCTACAACAAATTCAGTGACTTCAGCTGTGCATTATTTGACAGTTGAAAAAAAGATTTTATTTTTTATTTATTTATTTATTTTTTAGAAAGAGGGGCAATACATATTAATGAACATTTTAACAAATGTAAATATGCCAGATTATAGCCTTGGGCTAATTTCCATCTGCATCCCACCTTTACTTTCATTGCTTCTCCCTTAGAGTATATTTTAAGTTAATTAAATGCACTTTGAGTGCAGCAGGCATTAAGGCTGTAGTAGTTTTTGGTTCTGAACCACTACACATAAATCCAGGCACATAAACTTCTGACCACAAAGGTAGAGTGTTGTATCATTAAAAAGTTAAATTTAAATATATATATCAAAAGATGGTGCTTTTATTGCACATCAGGATTGGTCCATCTCATTCACACTGCTCTTTAGATATCCTGTTCTGACCACTTGTGTCTCTGCGAACAGCAAACATTAACTTGTTGGGTCAACATCAAAATGACCCAAATTTCATGTAATAATTTTTAACATGATACTCAAGATGAAGGGTTGCTGAGCCAGTGTAGCACATATTGCATACTTCAAGTGGTAAAACAGGACCTCTGGGGAACACACTGAAAATAGCACTCGCGCTATTATAGTACTAACTAAATCTGCTGTTTCTTTCTTTCTTTAAATTCTGGAATTCACTACACTTATTGATTGCACCTTATAAATACTCTTTGTATATGTTCAATTTTGAGGCCTTTGCTATAAATGGAACACATATTTAATGAGTGTGTTTTTTAATTGTTTCCTTTGAGTCAAATTGAGCGGTTTCATTGGAAATTCTAGTTTGTCATCAGGAGCACAGAGATTTGTAATGCAGGGATTTGGTCTGTGGCAATTTGCCTTCAGCATTGTGGTACAATCAAAGCAAACCCTGCCTACACACAACCACATGTCTACACGCTTCCATGCATGCATGATGATTATTTAGACACCAAGGAATATAGCACACATCACCTCCTACTGAGAAGCTCCAGCTACTCAACAGCACGAGGAGAGGCTGAAGAGTTTTATCTGTTAAAAAACACTGGAAACCTTTGCAGCTTTCTGATATTAGTCCCTTTCGGTTCATTGTTAGCTCCAAGTAAGTATGATTTAAAGACTTTAATGAGGAGAAACCAGCAGCACTGAGTGTATTCATCAAGCTCATTTTAAACACCCACCTGCTTCTCTGTTGGTCTTCACCAGGTGATCAATCAGGCCAGCGGAAGAGTCTCCCACCACACCGTTCACACACAACCGGTCGGCAGGCGCTTCGACAGAGTGGACGATTTCTTCATTCCCGCCTCCAGCCTCATCATTAACCACATCAGGTACATCCAGCATGATCCAGCAACATTCCTAATGTAAATTGATTTGCAAATTAGGTTCACCCCTTTGGCATTTAATTCACTTTACTTAAAATCTCTTCAAGACTCAATACAATAATTTGAATGAGCATTGTTTTGCGCTACTTGAGTGGGTTTTTGGATCAAGGCCACACAGTTATCTGATGAAACTGGGCACCCTGAAACTGATTATATAATTCCTTATTTTTTAAATAAATTCAAAAGACTAACAAGAACCAGCATAAAAAATCACAAAAGAGTTGCAGAAAACAATAAATAATATAAGCATGTTATAAGTATTAGAAATTTTAAATATGTCAGTGTACTCTTTGCTTTACATTTCTTGGCAGTATCTCAAAGGACACTTGCAGAAAGTCGCAGGATCCTTACAACTGTTAAATATCCTTTGACTGTTTAAAGTCTGGTTTGGCCACGAAGAAAAAGGCCAAAGTTACAGATTTTTTTTTAATCAAATCACTAGGTCATAAAAACTTCCAAAAACAAAGAAAAACTAAATAATCCTAATCTTAATTTTTCCAACCGACAGATTACCAAAAATATTCAGTTTTCAGTAATAAACAGCAAGTGGCAGAAAATGATCTGCATTCTTCTTGAAAACTTTTTGAACAGTTACCAGATTTCAGTACAGTTGCAAATACTGAATTAATGAATTAATTTCATCAATTATTATTTTATCTTAAATGTTGCTAGGTTGTTTAAAATCAAGTATTCGTCGGCTGTGTTCCTGTGCAGGTTCCTGTGCAAAGACTGTAAATATTACACAGTAGCTCTGGTAGATCTTGTACGCAGTGCTTTTCAAATGCTCAAAAAATAAGAGGACTGACAAATGCAAGTGACTAGCGAGATAGACATGTCACACTGGTAAATTTATAATCCGATTCATTTTTTATAATTTTATAATTCTGTAGATTTAATAATACATCATAATAGATTCTGAATCTACCCCTCAGAGCATGTTAAGCTGTAAGGCATCTTCATGCCTACTTTAAAGTGTCTGGGAGGCAGAAGCTCAGCCCATCCAACTGGTTCACATTCCAAGCCATCAAATACTGCTCTTGGTCAGAAGTCGCTGGGGTGACAGACTTACACATGTCAAAGGTGTTTAGGCATCTGATGCAGGGGCTGCTGCAGTATTAGACTCTAAGAAGTATTGTGTATCAAATTCAAATAAAGGAGACACAAGGGTGAGGTGGAGGTCTAGGATAGAAGATGCTAAGGCAGGTTGCAGTTAATCTCCCATTTAGAGCGTTGCTTTTTTACTCAGTGGTTAGTTAAGTTTAGGAGTTTATTATGATTTTCGTCACTTGGTCACAATATTAAGGTGTATATTAAAAATTACATGTAAGCAAATAATCGTGCAGCAAAAATAAGGAGCTGAAAATTAACATCAAAGAGGATTTGTTTCTTTAATGGCCACTTTGGCTCCAAAAGTGAGTCCATCTCTGAAGGAAGCTTTTTTGTAACCGGATACAAAAAAACTAAAAGATTGTGGCCTTTATGAATAGTAAACACCCACTTAGGGGTATAGAGGTTTTGACTGACAGATGGGACAAAGGAAAGTGGCTACAGCTGACGGCTGCCTGCTAGGCCCTACCTTTACTAATTTGATTGAAATAGACCTTTCAACCTTTTGGACTCTTTTCTTTTTCTTTTAAGGAAATAATGTAACAAATTTCCGAGCTTGGTGCTAGACATTACCAGTAAATGGTGATTACCTGATAAATCAGCAGCAATACCTGAGGCTTAGGTTTATTTCCATTTCTGTACAGGATGTCCACATAATGTGCATTAACTTTAAAAACAATTAAATAAGCTATGCCGTTTATAGCTGTTGAAATTTTCCTTTCAGAAACATCATGACCAAAACAGAATAACAACAATTAAATGCAGCTGCCTCCTTACACTGATAAAGATATCCCCAAACTCTTTGTGTCAAACGGTCAAAGAGTGGTTTTAAGAAAGAATCAGCAATTAGTATTATCATCAAATGCCACTACTTACAGGAGTCATTAGTGTTTTCTTTGTTCTCACCGAGATCAAATAAAAAAAAAAACCCCAACAAAGTCAGAGGGGGGGGGGGCAGTTTGGCACCTCACCTGCTCTTTATCGCTTTAGTTCATCAACAACAAAGCATAGACCTGCTGAGTGCAGAGTGCATCGAAACGCTGCTTCGGTTTTCACATGTCACGAGCAGCTGTCACACCCAGGCTTAACGCGGATAGAGAAAAGCTTTTCCCAAACGCTTGGCTAATGTCACGGAGAGGCCAGGAACAAGCAGGAGGTCTGGAGGATTTCAGGAAGTTAACGGTCTCCTGCCGAGGAGGAGCACGCAGTCCGGCGTGTGTCTGTGTGGTGGGAGTGTGGGTGGGGTTGCTGGCACAGCTGTAATTAGATCCACTGAGACCTGCAGGGAAGATTGCAGGAAAGTGTGACCATGTTTTCTTTCTTTTTTTCCCCAGAATGTTGTGTGAAAAGTGCTCTCTTTAACAGCTACTCATAGTTAAAAATAAGCTTTCTCTTTGGAGGTGCAACTATTATGAATGTTTTTCATATGGCTAAAATCGGACAGTACCTGAGGCTGAAGCCGAGTACTCTTCTGGAGAATGTGTGACAACATGTGAAGCAGGACAAAGCTTTGGATCTATACACATTTTTTATTTGGACAACTGTTTTATTGCAGATAATAGAGAAGTTGGAATTAACTGCTACCCCGTGGCTCTGATTTTTCTTTATATATCTGGTACTCACACAGGCATTTATCTGCTGGCAGGAACACAGCATCGATTAGTCGATTAAGCAACATGAGCAGTGTGCGAACGGCCAACATATATTCAGCAACTTCCAGGGATTGTTTAATGACTGGGGATTCCCTCGGCAGCTACTATAAAGCAAACAGGAACTTCCAGGGGCTGTCATTCATTACAGCCATCGACTTGTAGCCAAGCAAATTTACATGTCAGCAAAAGGAAAGAAAAAAAGTGGTTGTTTCTTATTTATGCCCACATCTATAGCACCCTGCAGCTCAAGCTACCCACACTCATTTTTTTTTTCTCCACAAATTTCTAATCATTGCACAGACTCCCTTTTGGCAAAACAAGTCGAGCGAGATGTTGGTTTGATGTTTCTTTTTGTGCTAGAGGATGGGTGAACAAGAATTGCTGTGCTTTAGATATATTTTACTGTTCAGCATCCATTGTCGCTGCTCACAAGCTTTACCCTGAGGATCTTTTACTGAACTGCATAGCAAACATTACTCTGGGGTTAAGTGTTTAGACTCAGCCATTTCTAAAGTGAAAACACTGACACAGAGATGAGTTAGCATGCAAAGCAGCTAGTTGAACATAGCCATCTTGTGCAGAATTGGGGGAAATCTTTTATGCATTAGTCATTGGTACAAACGACAAACAGCAGCTGTCAGTTTGGCACAGAGCAATCCGGGTCTGCCAGTGAAGCACCCCAGCTGTGTTCACATCACAGCAAGGCCAAACAATGTCTGATTATCAATTTTTCATACATGAAAAAAAGTCAAACCATGGAGAAAAGTATTTGTTTCATCGCATCGACCTTTTGCTTCCAAGCATGTTACCAATATTTCACAGCATTTGTGCACTAGTCATTGATCAGCCACAATATTGATAATAATCCATGGCAAAACAATTTCAGTGTTGTTTGATAGGCAGAGTTGTATTATTGGTCTGTAAATCACCAGCTCTGCCTGCCAGTGGGTGAAAATGGTTTTTCAGATTTAAACTGCACAATACCGGTACATTTTTCTGATGATTTTCTTCTAGATTCCCCCATCTTTCTTCAGAGCTTATTTTTTAATATAGGTGAGGGACACTATAGTAGAATGAAGAACCAACATGTTTAGTGACGGAGGGCTTTTTAATTGACATAAAACCGCTTTGGTGGTTTCACAGAATTGATTGAATGATCATAAATCTTTGTAAGACTCCAGTGAATCGAATACCACTTATGAAAGTTAACCAGTGTATACTGCCAACAAATTTTACAGTCTAAATTACTCATAAGTCCTGATTGTATAATGAAAACTTTGTCTGATTAATTCATTTGAATGGGCATTTTAATTCTTGGCTGTTCTGAGAATTTGGCTGTATTCACAAGCACTTACTGAGAGAGATGCTAGAGCTTCTTGTTAGGATACAGTGCAGTATTCACAACGCTTCGCTCATTCCACAATTTGTCGTATTACAGTAGTTGTTTCTTATTGAATCTTAGGATTCAATTCATTTTTCACCCTTAAAATTCTACAAATACCTCATAATGACAAAGTGAAGAAGGTTTGCGCACACAGCCACCAGTATAGACCAGTTCGGAGCCAGGAAAAAACAGCAAAGTGTGGTTCATTTCAGTTTGATGTCAACTCCAAATAAAAGTTTATTGTATATAATCATTAGTTAGGCTAGCATTGACTCTGCTAGCCTAACTAATGATTAAGAGAGAAATTCTGAAAGGCTGCTGATATCACTGCTTGCTTCTTATGGAAGTAACACATTCACATATCTGAGCAATAACAACTTGGTAGGATGAGTGAACTGGTCCAGTGTTAGACTCTAACCTTAAATAAAAGTCCAGTCCAGGTAATTAATTTGGATTAGATTGTCCAAGTCTCGTTTCCCTGCAGCAACCTGCCTACTCTGACCTGTTTCCTTTGTCTTTGCTTTACTTATTCTGAAATCCTTGGTTGAACATTACAGGGATTAAACTAGTGGTTTTTCAGTGGTGGTCCTCAGTTTCCTTTCAGTCTTAGACTTGGCTAAATCATAATAATAAATTTTTGTATTTTTATTAAACGACAATGAGTAGAAAGTAGCTCTTTAACTGTATGAAGGGGGTGGAGTGCAGAACAGAAAATGGTCAAAGAATTCATATTGCAAGTTCTTACAGTAACACTGAGTTACAAAAGGAACAATTAAATCTGCTGTTTTCCTGATTAAATTGGAAAAAAAAGGATTTTTAGTTGTGAAAATGAATGAAAATAAATGGTCTGCTCCACAATTTCTGTGCTAAATGCAGACAACTGTTTTGTAGCACAGTCTAGACTTGGCAACAAAATAAGAAAAACTGCTCCATTAATAATAAGACAGGCTAATTAAAGACTATTTAAGATGCCAAAAGCCATCGATCATTAGCAGCTCCAAACCAACGGCAGGAAATTTTTAAGTAAAAAAAACAACCCAAAACTAAATACTGATCACATAATAAGTGAAATATAACTAATTAAGGAGTAAAGCCAGCCTCACACACGTGAGAAATAGTTGTTATCAATTTATGCTCACATGTTACAAACCAAAAACTCTGCTTTAGTTGTTTCTGTGACCCTGTGCAATCTCCTGCCTGGCCCCAGTGGACACAATGATCTCTGGATCAATGATTCCCTTCACAGTGATGATAATGTGCTGTGTGGCTTTCAAACAGCCATTTTCTGTTCACAGGTACAGACAGTGTGGTGTTCAAACGGCATAAAAGATGATGAATGACGGCAAGATTGAAGCGCCTGTCAGCATCAATCACCTGGTATTCGCATTTAATTGAGGCCTGTCCGCTCCTTGCATATTCCAACTGTT
This sequence comes from Haplochromis burtoni, assembly GCF_018398535.1. Taxonomy (NCBI): domain Eukaryota; kingdom Metazoa; phylum Chordata; class Actinopteri; order Cichliformes; family Cichlidae; genus Haplochromis; species Haplochromis burtoni. The sequence continues at coordinate 464,708 of NW_024582394.1, forward strand.
CAGCTGTTAAAGTGTAATGTGCCATTAGGAGGTTCTTTGGGTTTTTCTAATGAGTAGCATTTTCACTGATTGTTGCCCACATATAACACTGCTATGATTCTATTAAAGGGGAAAGTGTAGATGATTTTAGACAGCCAATATGAAGATTGCCAGAGGGCAGAAGATGGCCGTTTTAGTGTTTTAAATGGACCTCTCAGATATGTTAAAGTTTTGCTCCTGAAAATTTATTTAAAATTATGACAGTCCAACAATCTTCATAATTACCTAGTAAAAAAAATCAATTTCTTATTTCAGGTTGACCTTGCCTTATCATCTGCATTGTGCTGGTCGATTTAAGATTTTTTTTGCACCTGCAGGTTAAGCTTCTAGGGGGCATTTTACTGTCAGATTTCTTTAAAAAAAAATCAAAAATTACAGAACATTTTCAAATACAGTGCATGACTGTTCAAAGCAAATGACTTGAGCTTTGAACTAACAAGATGTCCTTCTGCATTAATCATCCAAAAAGGCCGGGAAGCTGGAGAAGACAGCCTAGAAACGTATGATTTTGCCCCTCAAATTCAGCTTACAAGCACTAATTGCTAGTCCGTCTGTATTAGAGCACAAATTATAAAGAGTGTAGAACTAAACACAGCTGCAGCTGATAGGATGATGTAGTTGGTCATAAAACAAAAAATTAAAAATGCAATTTGATGATGGTCTAGGATGGAAAAACTAAGAATCATCAAGATTATTATAATTAACATGGGGTGCGATGACTATATACTTCAAATTTCATCAGCAGTTGTTGAGATATTTTATCTAATAGTATGAGTGCTAGAGTTAAAGGTAAAACTCTGGATTAGCAAAGTCAGAAGCTCTTCAAGTCTGTGAAACAAAATTCAAAGAAGTCATGCAGCAATCCAAGGAAAAGGTGTTTAAAAAAAACCCTCAAAGTTCTAATGTACTGTTTTTGTGTAATTTTGGTCAAATTTGTCAGCACAACCAGACTGAGGAGACTGTATGTTTATTTATATGGGGATGAGTTTCCATTGAAATCCCTTTTACAACTGGTTTTCAAATGAAAACCAAGTTAAACCCAAAATGTATTTACTTTACCCCCCCCCCCCTGGTTCCAAGCAGGTCATGGGAGAAATGCCACCGGCGGTCAGAACTACAATGGTACCTGATGGTCTTCTAATCTTAGCAGAGCAACACAGTGTTGCAGTGGCTAGCACTCATGCCCTACAGTGAAAAGGTCCTAGATTTGGATTGACTGACAGCTGAGCTTTTTTTTGTGGAGTTTGCATATTCTGCCTGTGTTTGAGTGAGTTTTCTCCAGGTACTCACTCCACTTGGTTTAAAGGAAAGCATTGACCAATTACAATCCATAAAGGCTAAAAATGCAAAAGTTGCAGCATCACTAAGGAGGCAAATTTCACCTGCTGACTCGCTAAATCTCATTCTCAGCAATGTGTGGACGTGCTGAGTTGCGGCATTTTGTCAGATAGCCGAGATGTTTGCTGGATGGGGATTATAGGGAATACATTGTGCATTATTTGCAGTTTATGCATCAGAAACTGTATATAGAAATAATATACAACATTTAAACTTGCTTCTACGTTTGTGTTTTGTTTTAACACGGGGGTCTGTGGGGATTCATTTGATCTCGAAGGAAGCCTCAAGAGTTTATTAAACAAACTGCAGATTTGGGCAGTTGTGCATTACTGCTTGGACGGTCTTAAATGAGAAAAATGTATCGCTAAAGTCATGCTCAGGTAAACCGAAATATTTTAGATATATTCTGACCCTACTTTTGTACAAAGTGCTCAACCAGTCAACTGGGTTGGCAGTTTCTTGATTCTTAATTTGGATTTCAGAAGAAAAATGTGATATTGATTAAATCTTTTCTTTGTTTTTCTCTTTAAATTCTCTGCAGATTTGGCCTCATCCTTCATCGAAATGAGCCTGTCCTACACAAGATTGACCTGGAGACGACTTCATATGTGAAAAACATCAGTTTATGGGAGTACAGCTGCATCCCCAAGTCTGTAGCCTACACCCATCTGGGTGGCTATTACTTTGTTAACTGCAGGCCAGACTCTACCGGTGCCACGCAGCCTCAGCTCATCTTAGACAGCGTGACAGACAGCGTAATTGGTCAAAACCGTGACATCACTGGCACTCCCTATGTGTCTCCAGACGGCCACTACTTGGTCACTGTCGATGACAGTGATGGCTTGATGAGAATCCAGACGATCTCAGAGCGAGGGCAAATCCAGGAACCCTTCGATATCCACACCAACTTGCACCTATCTGATCTGGCCTTCCAGCGCTCCTTCACCGAAGTCCACCAGTATAACGTTTTCGGCAGCTCCGGCCGTCAAACTGACGCTCTGTTTGTGGAGCTGAGCACCGGCAAAGTCAAGATGATCAAGAGCTTGAAGGAGCCGACCAAGTCCTTTGAGTGGCCGTGGAGCAGCAAGAACAGGATCATGGCGGGCAGCGGACTGTTCGGACAGTACCTCATGACACCGTCCAGAGAGTCCCTCTTCATCCTGGATGGACGGCTCAACAAGCTCAACTGTGAGATCACCGATGTCCTCAAAGGCAACGTGGTGGTGTGGGTGGGAGAGTCTTAGGTCATGACGATGAGACCCAGTGAGCTTTTTCCTTTCAAAGGTACTAATGCACTGAATTCTGTTGCAGATTCTTTAGTTTTGTGGGAGTCCGATAATGAAAACCACAGATTCAGAAACCAAATTGACTTCATCACACGGATGAGGGACTGTCATCCGAAAATGAAAAAAATAAAATAAAATAAAAAATGCTAAAAAAAAAGAACAAATATGTGAGGGCATAATTGATTGATATTGTCTTGAAGCCAAGTTTGTTTGTTTTGTTTTCACCTGGTGGTTTGCCTCTACATCAAAGTTGCTTGCTAGTAACATTTTTTTCAGGAAAATTGGTATGAAATTATAAATATGTGCAACTTTGCATTATTATTCGGTTGTATTCAGTGTGTGGGAATGCTGTAGATAATCTCTTAACAAAAACAAACTAAAGTGAATCGGCAGAAACGCATATATACATATATATTGTATACACCCAGATTAAATCTTATAATTTCAATTTTCCCATTCCCAACTTTTTTCCTGTGCCTTCAAGGAAAATTCCCCTCCATCAGAGGAATTAGCATAATTATTCCCAGTGTGACTGCAGACTAACACCTCTTTCTTTGACCCATTCATTCATGGTGAGTGTGAGTGGTTCCTCACAAATCTACAGCTCTCGTCCATCGAATGCAGCCAAATCTGTCTAATTAAAACGAGCCCTTGCTGTGATCCCATCCTGTTTGAAGTGGAGACTGAGTGGTTCATTATGGTTGTGTGCTCTGTAACCTTTGATCCGAAATTATAACCAGCTTTGGAAGGTTTTGAATGATATAGTTTTTTTTTCCTCTTCTTTTCATTTATAGTCTAAAGCAGAAAAATGAAAGTCAGTGGTGATGTTAGGTAAATATTGCCAGCTTTACACATTGTGAAATTTAAAATATTTCAAAAATGTTCCTTAGCTAAGAGTCAATAGAGCACTCGTGTGTGAAGAAAATTCTGTCATAATTTTAATATCCCTGGACCAAATAAAAGAAAAGCATCTTAGAGTGTAGCTGAATGTGGAGCACATGCGTAGTCTGCTCTGTTTGACAGCGTGTTTCAAGTGGATGTTTTAATGTGAAGTAATGATGAACTAGCACACTGGGGACTGGGGTAGATGTGGTTGTGCCGTGTAGAGGGTCTTTGAGCATGAGAAGCAGCTCTTTCTAGATGCTCCTGCAGTAGTCAATGAAACCGTTTCCTAGCTGGACACATTTCTATGCATATTCACCCTAGCACTCTATGACTCTGAATCACAATGGGCAACTGTATCTCAAATTTAGTATGAACTTTTGATGTGTACAGATTATATATAGTCATTCTGTCTTTCCAGTTAAAGCGTATATACTTTGATTTAAATTTTCCTGTTTTAAACCCCGACTCTGCTGATGACGACCTCTGACCTTTCTCTCTGTTAATGTCTGTTAATGTCCTGTACATAGCGGCTGGCTGTGAGTCCATTAGTTTCTCATCAGTGTACAGATTCTGCCAGGTTCTGTTCATTTCAGAAAATCAACACACTCCTTTTTAAGAATGAAAAACAAAACACACAGCTATCATTATGGACATCCTGTTCCCAAGCAGCACATTGTGATCACAAACACTGATTCCACTTCCCTATAGCCATGTCTCGTATGTTCTTTCATGTGATTGTTATTTATATAGAGAAAACACGCTTGTCATTTTACCCAACAATAAAAAATATATCATGAACCAAGTGTATCGTTGTGTCTTTTTGTTGTTAAAGTGACCTTCTATAGAGGCCGCTTTACAGCTATGGAATAAAGGCTCCTTTAGGAGCCAAGCTGACCGTTATTTATTCTGCAACAAGAACAAGGTCACAAGTCTGTTTTCCCTTTGGGTGCATTTATCTTGCAGCAAAGAATGCTTAAGATAACTGTAAGAAGCAGAAAAAAAATACATAAATTAAGACTTTTTAGTTTCATGCAAAAATGTGTGTGTATTTTTGTTATTGCAGGCCTCAGCCACACAGAGACCAATCAGCTTCCCTAAGCCTGCTGGGAAACAATGTGTATTCCCCCATGGTTCGTGAATGATTGCTGGAGGTTACTGGCTGTGTCAGCTGAAATCAGTCACCAAGAGCGTCCTGCACCAAAAACCTCCTTGTGATTGCTTTGGTCACTAACAGATTACCGCAGTTGCCCATAGTGTGCATGGAAGACAACGATTTATCTGCAAACACTCGCCTGCTGCTTACTGAGAAGTAGTGAAACTTGAACAAGTGCGACCCAAACCAGAATCGGAGGGGGAAACCCCCCAAAACAATTGAAAATGCATGACTTTTACTATGAAAGCGAACAGTCTTTGCAGACAAGTTAGCATCTTTCATGAATACTGCAAGTGAATGTGACACTTACAGCTAGAAAGAATTGCAATTGCAACCCCTGTCTTCTAGTGAGCAGTGGTTGCCAACAGGTCTTTGTGTGACTGGATCTTAGCTCTCAGGTAAAATGTGAAATGTATTTGACTAACTGAAGGTAAAGAAAGTATATTCTTTGTGTATTTTAGTGATATAGCACCAATATTTGCTTTTCAAGTACTCGTTTGCTTAAAAAAAAATATTTGTACAAGAAAGTCACTGCCTCCAAGTGCCTGAGGCCATGGCTCTCTGCTGGGCGATCGTGGCTCAAGAGTTGGGTGCTCGTCTTGTAACTGGAAGGTTGCCGGTTCGAGCCCCGTCTCAGACAGTCTCGGTCGTTGTGTCCTTGGGCAAGACACTTCACCTACTACTTACTGGTGATGGCCAGAGGGGCCGATGGTGCGATATGGCAGCCTCGCTTCTGGCAGTCTGCCCCAGGGCAGCTGTGGCTACCTACAACTGTAGCTGCCTCCACCAGTGTGTGAATGTGAGAGTGAATGAATAGTGGTATTGTAAAGCGCTTTGAGGGCCCTGAAAAGTGCTATATAAATGCAATCCATTATTATTATTACTTCAAGCAGGGGACTTCAATTATCTTGTTAACAAGTGATGAGCAGGTGGGCTGTGTTTTGTACTAGTGGATTGATGAGGCTTCAGCAGCAATGTGGCCATCATACCAGACTATCGTGGTAAGAAGAGAGCGGAGCTCAAAGGAAAGTTTTCATTTTACGAGTCAATCTGCACCCCAACCCTCACCTATGTTCATTGAGGTACTTCTGCGTCTGCTTAGGATGCCTTCTGGACACTTTCCTTTGGAGGTTTTCCATGCACACTGAACTCAGAGGAGACCCTGGAGTAGACCTAGAACCCACTGGAGAGATTATATATCTCGTCTGGTCTTTAAGCGCCCCAGGATCCCCCAGGAGTAACTGGAAAGTATGACTAGGGAGAAGGACATTTGGAAAAACCCACTTAGCCTATTGCCACCATTACCTGACTTTAGATAAGCAAATAACAATGGATTAATAGTGGGTAAGTATGTTCAAAATTGTTCAAAATGGCATTAAAATTTATTTTAGTATTTTTTACAAAATCACGTATTATTGAAAACTTCGTATTTGTGTTTACTACATACTTAAGTTGATCCAGTTAGAGCTCATTTTGTATCAGGTGATTTTATAACTTAATCTATAAAATCATATAAAGTCACGTTTTGTCAGCTTTTCATTTGGGAATCACCTACCTGTGAAGGTAAAAATACTGCCATTTAAAGTGTGCTGCAGGCAGAAGACATTTAATGAAAATGAAACTGAGAAGTCCCTGAGAACAGAGTGAATCTCCATCAACGCTGATGAGGCAAACTATTCTTATGCAAATTATGGTGTTCTAATTTATAAGAATGAAAGGCTTTTCCTGATTTTTTTTTTTTTTTTTAAACACCACCACATCGGCAAAACTGCCTGGGTAATCTGCAGGATTTTCCTGCAAAGGGAAACTTGGGTTATAAACACTGAGAAATCTATCAAATAAAGATTACATTTATTTTTGGAGGTGAGCTTCCCTCCCTCCAAGACATCTACAGGAAGCGGTGCCTGAGGAAAGCGGGGAGGATCATCAAGGACTCCAGTCACCCCAGCCATAAACTGTTCAGACTACTTCCATCAGGAAGGAGGTTCTGCAGCATCCGGTCCCGTACCAGCAGACTGAGAGACAGCTTTTTCCACCAGGCCATCAGACTGCTGAACACGTCATAGACACCTCAGCTTCACTACTGGAACTTCAACATTATGCACTCCACACTGTATATAAATGCCACTTGTTTTGCACATATTCAACTCTGTATATTTTATATATTTTATTATTATTATTATTATTATTATTTTTTTTTACTATTTAATTTGTAAAAATGTGTATACACACACACACACACACACACACGTAGGAAAATATTTAGTATACACATCCAGAAATGCATACACTATTATATATTGTACATATATTTATTAGTTTCAGGTTGGCCATTCTTGTATTTTGCTCGTTTGTGTTGTTGTGTTTGCACATCTCTGTTGCTTGTGGGGCTCGCACACAAGAATTTCACTCACAAGGGCTGTACCAATGTACCTGCACATGTGATGTGACAATAAAAGTGATTTGATTTGATTTGATGTTTGGACTGTTGGATGGACAAACTGGCTCGTTTCAAGAAGTCATCTTGGCCTTTAGGAGATTGTAAGGGACATATCTGGAGGGATACAACCATTTGATTAATGAAGGGGGAAAAACTGAAGTTTTTGGATGCAACTCTAAACTCTAATTTGGAACTTGTCATTATCTTCAAAGGAAGATGAAGAAAACTTTAAGAATTTTGTTTTTTTCTGATTTTTTTTTCTATATTAAAGTCATATCCTTGACTTTTTCAGTGGTTCATCATTGAAATTTCCTTCCCACTGATATGTGTTATGGAAGAAAAAAAATATATTATAGCCAGTATATTCATGCTTCAGCACAGGTAATGTTTTCTGGCACTGTCATATTTTTCTCTCAGGGCTTATTCATCTTTAAAATGTATACAGCTGCAGGTTCAGTTGGGTGTTTTGGATAAAAGGATCCTCCAAATTGCACAAGGTTGAATACTTATCTGTGAAATCCATGTGGAGAGGTACTTCCATCTCAACAACCCCTACAGCAGATAAGCCTTTTTTGTCCACAGATATGAAAAACTTACCAAATTCAACCACAACTACGACACAGAAAAGTCTCACCTTTTCACTGCCTGAAATATATTTACTCTGTGATGAACTGATTATACTGATGCTTAACGAATGAAATGCTTTTCTGCCTAATGTTCTTTAGTACTATGTAGCTTGAAAAATACATTTTCTTCAACAGGGGATTTAAACTCTTTTTCTTTCTTTTTTTTGAATCATTGAAAGTGATGAAGCTTGAATGAACGAAGACTAATATGCAAAAAAACTGCAGCTGTGTGACTTTTTTCTGCAGCAGCGATTTAAATATGTGAACATGCAAACTGCTCAAAAGCACCTTTGTTGCTGATGACATGCGTTTGTTAATTCACCGGAGCTCGACACAGCTTCATTGGCAAAGTGTGGAGCCCATTCTCATGATCACCGTGCTCCACTGTGCTCCTGATAAACACTCCCTAATGCATTCCTCCACACACCGGCCCCAATTTATATTCATCTGAGTCACACGGGCTGTAGTTTATATTAATATTCTTCCTGACTGAATCCCCTTTAATAATACAGCCATGTGAATAGAAAAGAGGTCCTGGCAGTTCCTTAATTATCTATTGTCAGTCTTTTATCTTCTCTCGGTCACATGGGAGGGCCTCGGACTCCTCCCCACCGCATACTCATGTCTCACCTCCATCAGGAGAATTTAGCACCAGACTATGCCTCCCTCTATTACTCCATTCATAAGGCGAGCAGCGTAATCACACCGCTGGCTCCTTAATCATGCTGCCGGGGGCTGCCAGCACAACAACCTCTCTGCTCCATTCGTGCTGAGGCACCTCGTGACTGATTGAGGCCACTGGTGGTGCTTGCACCTTGTGTCAGTTGTAGGTCCTCATCCTGCATTCTCCTGCCCGCGCTCCCGCTCTGTGCCTCCGGAATAATCAGCGTACTTGTGTGTGGCGGTGAATGGTAGGAGCTAGAAAATGGATTTTCTCTCAGACAAAGAAGCCTTCCCAAAATGCTAAATGAACTAGTCACAGTGGTGAAATAAACAAAATGTAAACATACGAAGGAATTTAATTACTATAGCAAACATGGACTTTGAATAAATTACACATTTCTCTTCTGTGGGGTTGCAGAAAATGAGCAGAAAAAAATTCTTAAGGCTGGGATGATAGCTTTGAATAGTGACAGAGGTACAATAAGAGTCTACCAAGTTTGTGTGCTTTTATTTTAAACTGAACACAAAGTTTATGCTGATAAGATTTCCACTTAGTGCTTCAAACTAATGCTAAAGTTTAGTGATCACACAATGTACACACTAAACAACTGGATGAATGTAGCACTTTGACCAAACACAAAATATATGCAGTCCAACAAATCCATACAAATAGCGCAAACACTGTACAACAGATTTGGATGGGTGGATGGATGTGTATTTGGGCTAAGTTTATAAAAAACTGGTCTTTCACTCATCACATGTCCTGTGTGTCTATTTACTAGCTGAGCAAACACTGGCTCCCTGCTGTCTTCCCAGCAGAAAAATAAACCTGGAGTTCTGCGACATGGATTTAAGGTGCAAGTGATGATTGTGAGGATCTATTGGGTTATATCATTTTTTGTGGTCTCTGTTAGAAATAAGAAATCTGTCTGCATGTTTTCTTATATGATGTGATGATCACAGTGTGGTCAGAGATGTTGCAGAACCCAATGAACTAACATCCACTATTTCCACTATAAAACACTTCCACCCAAGTCACACAGGCCGGGCCTACAGAATGGTTGGCCATCATGGTCAATGCTTAGTTTGTAATTTGCTGACTGATTAAAGTAAGGCAAACAATTTATTATAATTTTTTTTATTGCTAAAAAATGGTTGTTCAGTCTACAAAATACAAATTTCTAGAATCCACACTGGAAAAGCAGCAACAATCAAATCTCTGGAGTGGTTCGAAATCAGCACTTTTTCAGGTCAACATGTTTATGTCATGCCAGTTTGCAACATTTAGCAAAACTGCTTTGTTAATATTCCCTTTTAATAGTCCATAATATTCCTTAGGAAATTAACCAAATATTGTCTCCTCGTACATAATTTCCTTATGAATTATTAAAGTATTCTGATTCTGATTCTTGTAATCATCAGGACATCTCGTTTCTTTTTAACAGATGGGAGTTTTAGGGGTTTTGCTTCTTAAGCCAATGTTCAGCAGTCCTTCGGGGGAGTTCGAGGATCTGCACACCAGTCTGCAAATAGCAAAACTTTTTAAAGGTCATTTCCTAAATCTTTGCCAAATGTCTAATTTTGACAGGAGATGTTGAATATTTGTATAAGCATTTCAACATTGTTTAAGTAAATTTATATCAGCGTCGAGGTGAAGTTTTAATAGTTCAGATTTTGGACATATGTTGATGGCAGGAGCCCAGGATTTGGTTTTAACTGCTGACAGCAGACGGCTTGTCCCCTTTAGTTGTCCTATTGTCATGCTGAGCTGGCTGTCATGACACCGAGGCCAAAAGACGCCTGTGGACACTCTGCAGTGATGGAGACGCAGGCAGTTCTGTCATCCAGACACAGACGACTGATCCCGTCCTGATAGCACCCAGGTCGACTATGACAGGAGCCACCACCTTCACTTAACATGCACCTTGTCTGTCCTTTTGCTGTTCAGTGTGCTGTGAAAAGGCAGCAGAGGGAGGGCTCCTCAAGGTCGACCCGAAAAGAAAAACTAGCAGCAAAAGGCTCCAAAGTCAAACTCAGGATTCCTCAACAGTTTCTGCATCTTTTCTGACACATATTTGTCATATTGCTGAGTAAAATATCAGTACTGCTAGCTCTCAAATGGACGAGCATGGTAGGTTTCTCCTAGCTTATTCTAACTGCATCACCTCAACCATAAAATAAAATTGAAACCTTCTGATATAAAGTAGTAAAAAAAAGAGAGAGAGAGATTTTCCCATTGGTGTTGTATGGTGTATGCTTAATCAGATTTTTTGTCTTTGATACTTTTCATGATCATCAAACATCTCCACCATAGTAAAGAAAGCCTAGCAGCCACTGACACATCAACTTGCAGTTCCACTAATGACCACTTGAGGCTGGCTCCAAGGGATTCAATCCCTGATGTTAAAACACAAAGCATCAGCCATTAAAACAATGTTTTAGAGCCTATTTCTTACACTAATTAGCAGATAGCATCTGTCTGTGTGCTGCAGCCATATATACTGGGAGTAATTGGCTGGTCCTTTTGTGCATTTGCATTATCAGTAAATGATCAGAACCCAAAAAACTGACCAGAGGTGCCATAACTGAGCTTAGACATAGCTTGACTTTAGCGGTTACTGCTGCCATGTAGCAGGTACCTGTATTTGTCAGTTTATAGATGTTGGTTTACTAATCATTTCTCAAACATAGTAAATAAACAAATAAATAAAATAAAAGGAGGCCAAAACATTAATGCAACAGGCTTAAAACTTCAGTTCTTGCTAGCTTCTACTACACTGTATTCGGACTGAAAATATCAATTGATAATGGACATATACACCCCAGGAGAAGACTCTGCAGCTGGTGATCAGAATCTCCCAGAATATCACCAGCACCAATGTTGTACCAAGCTTCTGAAATACCAGTGAGGTGTCAGGGCCTAAAGCACCTGAAAAAAAAACCAAAAACAAAAAAGCAACACCCCTGTTCACCCTGCTGCTGTCTGACAAGCAGACGTATCTGCTGTCATCCCACAAGACTTCACAGCAGGTTCTTTCCTCAGGCTGTGAGACAATGAAACCTCCGCACTTAACATGAAAAACAGATTTTTTTAAAATTACTAAATAATTTCTTCATTTTTTGTTGTTTTTGAGTTTCATAAAGGGACTGCTTCTACAATTTTGTTGTTCAGTCATGTGTTACATAATGATAATAAATCATCTAGAATTGTTTACTCTGATCCAATATTTCCCCAACTGAAAGTCTTCAACCATCAAAAAAGGTTATTATCTAGTCACTAAAATGGATCCATGTTGAAAACAAGGTATTAAACCAGCACCAAGTCTGACAGAGGGGTGGAGACGGCTGTTACTGTTTAGGTTTTTGTTTCTTTGTTTTTGTTTGTTAGTTTACTACAATATAATCAGGGATAGGCATGAGCACTCAGATAGTCATTAAACTATTCAGAAAAATGCTAATTTATGCAACATTTTGTTTTTATTTTGTTTTTACTTGTTTATTTATTTGCCCAAAAACAACTATTTTGCACTTTTTCCATTTAGTAGTATGTAATGCACCACTACAGCCTGAAGGTGGTGGTAATGCACCTACTAGCTGTTTGATGAACATCAATAAACAACCAAAATAGTGGAACAAGTTACTAACTGACATTAGATTGATAAAATGTGTCAGATGCGGTGAGGTTAGCTGGTAATGTACAAAAAAAGGATAAACAGGCAAAGACAAAAACGGGATCATCAAGTAGCACTAGCTAAAGCTAGCATGCCACATGTTTTCCACAACTGTGCAGTCATTTGAGCCGACCGGGGTGGAGGATGAATAATAGAGGAACAGGTTCCAGTAAAATAGCAGAGATAACAGTCAGTATCGGGAGGAAGTGGCTAAAACAAACATGGGGTGATTGGAGAACAAAAAGCACTGTCTTTGTTTAAATCACTTATATGGAATTATTTGGGATTTATTTATTTTACGAAGGATAAGACAAAGGAAATGAATATGACACAAGGGATTTGCAAGAAATGTTGTATAAAAGGAAAATATTCTGCGAATACAACCAATATGAAAGCTCATCTCATGGGTCATAATTCCAATTAACATCAGCTGAGGACGATTAAGCTAACATTAAGTCTACTCAAATGAAAAGCTCACCAACACTAGAAACGCTGAACATGGAAAAACTACATCACACTTCAGCAAATCTATCACCTTTAAAGATTTCTCTCTGCATACTGTAGAAGGAAAGAATAATTGAGGAAAGTTTGAGTACAGCACAAAGGGTTGCATCAACTTTTCAACATTTTCACTATCACGTTATTATTAGACCAAAAGAGCTCATTATATCACAGAAAACTGGTGACTGCTGTCCCACATTCAAAATACTTTAATAGTAAAGTAATCTACTGTGGTATCGCAAGAACTTAGTTGTTTATATAAATATATGGGTATGCATAATAGTTATTATTCATAGATACATACATCCTAAGTTCCTGTTATTCATCTGAAAGAAACAGATAGAATGAGTGTGTTGTTACAATGGTAATGCCAGGAGAGGCAGTATCGGCTCTGTGTCACATTAATGTTTGTAAGAAAGTGGAAGAAGAGAGTGTCCTGTAGGAGGCAGTGAAACGGACGCTGATTTTCTGAACATGTATTGAAAAGAAGGTTAAGTAAACAAGATACAAGATATGATACTCCTGTGTAAGGCTCAGTCATTTTATCATGTGGATGCAATATTGCTGACGGGTTTTATTCACAGGGTTGGTCAGTCGTTCTGTTTGTAGCAAAAAGACTAAAAAAAGATCTTAGACATATTCAGTTTTGTTCAGTTTACCACTTGGAAGATTGCAAAATGTTTAAAGCTGCAATGATATCACTTTGTGAGCTGAGTATAATGATGATATTGTATTGGGTCTCTCTCTCTCGCACAAAACTATGTTTTTTAAAAGTAAAACTCTGTTTCAGTGCTCATGAAGAAGCAACTTTGATTACCAAAATCTATTCTGAGTCGGAGGTTCGTCTCCATACTGTTTCTGTACATCAGACGGGCTCACAGACATTTAAGGAGATTAAAAGCCTGTTATTTCCTGTTTCCAAAGATCAGTCCCAACTTCTTTTAACAAGGAATCTTTGAACGGAACTGTCGTACAGAGCAAGTCAGCCCCTGCACTTCTCCAAACAAATTTCTTCAAACTCTTCACAGTGATAAAGGAGTGTGTATCTGTGAGCCCCAAAAAGGCATGAAATGACCATCACATTACTGCAAGCAAACTCTGGAGTATATTCAAAGCGCTCATTGTGCTTCTGTATCTCATGACAGCAGACTTCTGACTACAGCAGTTTTATAACACTCTCAGTGATATCCAGCTGAGATGTTTGTAGGAAATGAGGTTGATATGCGTTAACTGTCTATATGTTGGTACACTGCTAACAATCTCTTTGGGTGTATTTGTTTGGATGTTTTTAGGCAAAGTCTTTGATGTTTGAACTTCCTCAACAGAAAATCTAAGTTTCCCAGATGGCAACTCTTTCTTCATTCAGCAGCAGAGGATATTGCTGGTAAGGCTAATCATCATTTTTTTATTATCTAATCTTTCTTTTTTTTTAAATTATTGTTATTGCAAACAAGATAATGTGAGAGTAAAAAAAAGGAAAAACAGATATTTATTACAAATGATAAACACATTAAGTTAATTTTTGGTTTCTTATCAGTTTTTGGAAAATATACACTTATTGTCATTGCTGCTGTCTTTAATTATTCCCTAATTTAAGGAAAATAAAACATTTTTGAGGACATTATGGCGCTTAAGATTTAGGGCTGAGGAATGCTAAAAGAAAAATAATCTTATCTTATCTTATCTAATTGTCTATATTTTAATATCGGTGATGTACATCAAAATATAAATCAAATTTGATTTTCTGTCCAGCTTAGAGGTTTCTTTTTACTCCTAAGTGAGATGTGATAATATACGGATACGGATTTTGGTTTAAATATTTAGGATATATGCCTATACAGTAGATATAATATACTATCTAAAAATTCTCTGGTAAAAGTTGAAGTATTGATTAAATTTCTTTACTCAAGTAAAAGTGAAAACGTACAGGCTCTGAAATGTACTCAAAGTAAGAAAGTAAACTCTTTTAAAGACAAAAGATGGCTGCTGCTCCCTAAGCCTGGTTCTGCTGGAGGTTTCTTCCTGTTAAAACTGAGTTTTTCCTTCCCACTGTTGCCAACCACTTGCTCATAAGGGGTCATATGATTGTTGGGGTTTTCTCTGTTTTATTACTGAAGAGTCTGCCTTCAAATAATCAGTTCTGTTGTGAGCAGTGTTGGGACTAACGCGTTATTAAGTAACGCGTTACAGTAACTACGTTATTATTGTGGTAACGAGCACGGTAACTAGTTATGTAACTAAGTTACTATTTTAAAGTAACTTACCCAACACTGGTTGTGAGCGCCAGTGGATTTTCTTTGTGTACAAGCTATGATCAGCTGACCTGCAGGTTTACTGCTCTTTATGGAGTACACACAACTGAATTCAACAAGATGTAAGCAGATGTTTCATGAGTTTTCTTGGCTGATGTTCATCCTCTACAATGAC
Source organism: Haplochromis burtoni (assembly GCF_018398535.1). Classification (NCBI taxonomy): domain Eukaryota; kingdom Metazoa; phylum Chordata; class Actinopteri; order Cichliformes; family Cichlidae; genus Haplochromis; species Haplochromis burtoni. The sequence continues at coordinate 479,737 of NW_024582394.1, forward strand.
AGTATACTGTTTATGTAGTATACCGTCACGTTTTAAGACGGTATAAAGCTTGTATGAAGGTGGAATTAAATGACTGAATCTCAGAATCATCAGCTTAAATTCATTTTCATTCCTGTTACCCTTAATGTAACCCAACTCTGGCCATGAGCACCACTGTGCACCAGTCCAACATGTTCTTCTTTACATTAAATCCAACACAGTCTGCCAAACTAACCCGTTCACAAAAATGAGCATTTTCATGCAGCCATTAAATAACACAAAGTAAGTATACCTCAGGTTGTTTTGTAGGACATTTTATGATATGAAGAAAACTAAAACATAACTTTGCAGTGTATACAGATTCAATATCTTATTTAACAAATGATGACTTATGCATAAGTTTTAAATTTCCAGTTTATCAAATGCACTACTTACTAATATTGCTGATATTTGATGAGCTTATAGAAACAGTGCATTTGAAATTTCCTGATACTAAAAAAAAGTTACTCCCTTTATGCTCTCTTCTCTTCTGTAAAGCTGAAATGCCGCTACCACAACTTATCACAAATTAACAAAACAAACCAATGAAAAAACGGCCCACTGTAACCCCTATGACACTATAAATAATGCATAAATTATATTACCTCTTTCATGTCTTTGGATATGATAATCTTTGGTGATTGATACACCATTAGGATTGCCTTTTATGTGTTGCTTTTCAGGCTCAAACCAGTTTGATGTAATCAGCAGAAAGTACAGATATGTGTTAAAAATAAATACTCAGGTAAAATACAGATACCTGAAAATTCTACTTAAGTACAGTAACAAAATATTTGTACTTCATTACATTCTATCTCTGTATTTCTGCCTTTATCACTTCTGTCACTGAAGAAGTAGTAACAACAACAGAGCTTGAACCAGAGATGAGACTTAGGAGGTTTATGAGCTATTAAAATTGTGATTTCAGTGTTCACAGAAAATTAACCAATGAAATTACCAGTTTCCAACATTGTCAGACACAGATTTACACCCTGTGGAGAACGCTAATGTAGCAGGCATGATTATTTACTACAACTTTGACCAAAGAGAAACTAGAACATCCAGCAACAACAGAATCATTGATTTCTAAGTTTTATTCCACTTAAAAACCTTGCAGATACTTGTAGTGTATGAACCAGCCCTGAGTTAAATCCCTGCTGTCTTGTATCAATCAATATGAACATATAGTATCCATCATGTAGCTGACCTACCATCCATCTGGACACAACAGCTTTCAGACCACAGAGTGTGACCTTGGAGAAAACTAGCAGAGCTAAACATGCAGCAGCAGGTTCAGTCTCAAACCTTTCTCATTTCCATTCAGGCACCCAGTGAACCCCCCCAAATGTGTTCAATGTTTCACAAATCATATAGGTCCCCATATTTGGATTTCTCTCTCTACTAGAGCAGGATGCCAGCTTTACACCCAGGCCCTGGTGGATCAGGCCGTTGGCCAGCCAGCCGTCATTAGGAGAATTTAGCTCTCACTGCCTGTCGCTGTTGAGTGCAGGACCAGATGTGATGCCCGTCTCCTGGGTTGCTAAACACAGCGAGACGCATCCTGCACGGGGGGAAATAATTCTAGAGAGCAGCTCTATCACTGCCAGGAGGAAACATCATCCAGCTCTTGCCAGCTCGACAGCTCTTAGCCAAAAAGCCAGCTGTTCAGAGAGAAAATCTGAGTGCACAGAAAGAAGAAGTCGTCCTGTGGTTTTTAGGCCAAGAGGGACTCCTCCATAATGCAAACCTCTCAACTGAAGAGCTAGACTACAGAACTGAAGGAGGACCTTCACTGCAATCTGGCTCATGAATTTAAAGTTACTTCAGTAAAACTACAAGGAAAAAAACAGATTTTCTGCCTTTCTGTTGCTATTTATAAACTCACACTTCACACATTATTACAGCAAATTGTTGGAGAAAAATGTCAGAAATCTCACTTTGCAGTTGAGTTTTTCTTCTGTTTCCACTTAATTAACAGTGACACCTATGAACTGATAGGAGTATTTTTAGCATAGAAGCGGTAACAAGTGCGCTGTATTGCTCGTTATCATGTTTATACATATTTTTAGGATGTGCAACTCCAAGTAAGTCTTTGAAAGAAAATTAAAACAGGTTTATTTCTCTGGCCTAGGATTAGCCACATTGCTATTTTCCTTATAACACCACACCCACTACTGTCTGTCCACTTCTATTATTTATATAGAGCCTGTACAGAAATTAAGATGTGTCCCTTCACTTTGGGACAAGTTAGTCCTTCTTAACCTGTTGAGGATGATAAGCCAAAAATAATAGTAGTCATTACAAGCATAAAAAGTCTCAGTCGGTGTGGCTTTGTTTTGAAATGGCATAATTGGGTGTAAACATCTTCATATTCTGGGCAGCTGGCCAACAGGAATATATCACCATTACTGGGGAAAAGACAGAGCTGCAAGAGGGGAGATATTTTTCAGGAATGTAGCAATGTACAAGTGTCACATGAATCTGGTTTTTTTTTTCTATTTTTTAGTTATACAACAAGTTTTAACAAATACAGGTTTCATAAATCATAAAAGTAAACACTGTAAATAACTTTTAATTTGCTGAAATGATGCTAGCAACTTTGGCGAATGGAGGTTTTCTGGATCAGATGTTTTACTCAGAGTTGTTAATGAGACACTTTGTATACTGAAGGCAGACGTGTTAGCTGAAACCTTTGCGGGTTCACTTGTTATGGTCTAATTTTACCTGGATGTTACTCACAGAGCACTAATCCTGGCTTTTACATGATTTTACGTGATGCAGATGTTGACAGCAGAGCAGCAGGTAATTTGTGCCTCTAGAAGAATCAGTTTCTGTCTTTGTTAATTAGAATCAAACTCATAAGAAGATTAAGAGTAAGAGATGCTTCTTTTGACCTCACAAAGGCAGTTTATATTTTAATTACATAAAAAAAAAAAAAATACAGCCATATGCTTCTGGGTCAACACGCTAACATATTAATATCCACTGTGGCTATTTGGGGTTTCGCAGCTCATGCAGGTTCTCATCAGTGCTTTGTGTTTTGATATTTAAACTCTAGTGATCCAGGTAACTTTAATGTGAGTAAAAGTATCTTCACAACATAAATGGCCACTCTACCTATTAATGTTTCTGCTTATTTTTTTTACTTGATTTTTTTGTTTGTGGGTGTCTTTGTGGTGCATTTTGTGCCCTTTAAAAGGTAATGGGTATCAATGCAAAATGAAAGTTTACTTCGTTACTGAAAAGAGAGGATTGAGGAATGGCACACACACGTGAAGTTACCTCACACCCACCCTATTCCAAGATTCATTGCCAATCCTAAGCTTGAAGAAGTTTTTTGGAAAAAATGGTGGATGGTTGAAGTGAAGCGGTCCAGAAATGAACTTTTAAAAGTAAGCACTGAGTTTTATCTTTCTCAAATATCCAATGGAACAAATGTTAGCATAAGGAAGAAAATTGAAGTTAAATTTACCTAACTTTCAGCCAAGTTATGTGACATTAGTGATATCGCCACTTAACATACTTTGGCTGGTTGGCTATTTAGTTTAGTTTTCTGTCAAAGTTGGGCCGGTTTGTCTTAAATGTTTTAGCAAAAACAAACAAACAAACAAGCAGACAGTTCACTTTTTAAACTAAGTATGTTTACTGGGCCAAACATTTGATCCATGAACTGCGATAAGGAAACAGACTGACTTAACCATCATGTGCTAAAGTCATATTTACATGAGCTCTCATCCTGTATAGCAGTGTTTCTCGACCTTTAGGAGCCACGGCACATATTTCAGGTTGGAAAAATCACGGGTACATCACCAAAGATGACTGTTATGTAATGTCATCTTGTCTTCTTCTGTTTTACTGGCAGTTGGCAACCCATTTAATTAGAGCAGGTAGTTGTACTGCTCTCTAGTGGAAGAGAGTGTAAATGTTCAGCCATGCCGGTCACTTACAGTAATCAGGTGGAACCAGATAATCTTCCACGGCACACCTGATCATTTCTCACGGCACATCTATGTGGTTGGGAAACACTGCTGTATAGAGCAACTAATAATAAGACATGCAGTAAATGCACAATTTTTGGCATGTTTATATCATACAATCTGAGCCTGTCGCCTTTGTTGTAAAGCCCAACATTTCTGCAGGATTATATGTTCTGTTTCCCCTTTTTAATTTTATTTTTGTCTCTAATTTGTCTCTGATTGAGGGGCGACCGTGTTTCCGGGGGTTGGGAAGCTCATCTTGTAACCGGAAGGTTGCTGGTTCGATCCCCAGCTCTGTCTGTCTTGGTCGTTGTGTCCTTGGGCAAGACACTTCACCTACCACCTACTGGTGATGGCCAGAGGGGCCGATGGCAGCCTCGCTTCTGTCAGTCTGCCCCAGGGCAGCTGTGGCTACAACTGTAGCCTCCACCAGTGTGTGAATGTGAGAATGAATGAATGAATAGTGGAATTGTAATGGAATTGTAATGGATCATAATAATGGATTGCATTTATATAGCGCTTTTCGAGACCCTCAAAGCGCTATATAAATGCAATCCATTATTATGATTAAAATATAAAAAATATATACAGGTGATTCTAAGAGCAAATTGTGTTTTCATCCGATTGTTAACAGAGACTTGATAAAGTTTTCAGCTTTTGTTGTTAATCGCCATGGTTGTTTTCCTTCTGTGAGTAGAGTCAGGAGAGACTGAGAAACCCACCGGTGAGAGCTGAGAGGTGAAGGGACAGAGGCTTTTCACCCCTGGACAATTTCGGCAGTGTTAGGAAGAGGAGCCAGCAGCAGCTTAGAGATGAAGAGGAGAACAGGGGGAGAACAGATATCTGTTCTCTGTAGTTGAGGGACTGGTGGAATCATTTAAAACAATTTCTAGATATTTGTTTCTTGTATTTGCAGAGGTATCTCTAACACAAAACAAAACAGCTGCATATAGAGAATCACAAAAAGAAATTTGTGGTGAATCACTGATGTTTATCCTGCAGGACAGGACAGGGGGAAGGACAAATAAAGGAAACCACAGACAACTTGATAATGCTTTAATTTATCCAGAATATATATTTAGCTAAAATATTGTTCTCATCAAAGTGAGATGGTGTTCTTCACGGCCGAGTCCTTGGAACGATGCAGCCCTTGACCTGACAACAGTGTCACCTACAGGAAGCTTTTCTCTGAGGCACTTTGATCTGACACAGCAGACACAAAGATGGACGTAGCTTCCAGGTTTATAAATTGAAGCCAGCTCATAAGTGGCTTAAACCTGTATTCTTTTTTGTGGTCAGCAGGAGGGGACTTCACTTGTTGGAATATACAGCCTATGGTTGGAACCATTTTCAGTGGCCGTATCCCCTCACCCACCCCACCCCTCCCCTCATTCCTTTTTCATTCATTTTTGTCTTTATTAGAAATAACTGTTGATGATTGGACAGGAAGGCAGGAAAAGAGAAGGGGGCGGGTAAAGTCTCTGCCCTTGTACAGTTCATTGGTTTCATGCTCTACTAACTGAGCTATGGCGGCAGACTGCAAAGGAACAGTTTGCTTTATGATGGATATGCAAGCCTCTGAAAGAAGGTAGGATCATTTCTTATTTTTCTGTTATGGAAATATGGAAAAAGAACAATACTGAACATAAGAATGCAAAAACAAGGTTGTAACATGCTGAGCTAATTACAGGTATCCTTTGATTACACTGGTAAATACAGCTAAGACTGATTTGGATAAAAAGTTAAATGGTGAACATTAATAGTGCTTTTCTGGTTTTAACAAGTACTAAAAGGACCTTTAAATTACAGACTACCTTCACGTATTCAAACATACTCACATTCATTCTGCACACACACACCACACACAGTTGGATGCACTGGGTGTTCCCAACGCTGACCCTGCGCTCCACCTCCTGAGTGCCAGCGAGCACATCCCACTGAGCTAAAACATTGCCCACTGTTCTTAAACAAAGCTACTCTGGCTGTCTGTTAATTCACCAGTTTCACCACAGGACAGATCAGAATGGGTTTGTAATGTCTGTAAAATTTCCAGAGTGTGAAGTCTAGTCACTTAGATGATACCTTAACTTTTCATGCAGCACCATTATCAGTTGGGCAGCACTGTTGCCTAACAACAAGAAGGTCCTGCGTTTGATTCCACCACCTTCCTTGTGTTTTTCTGTATGGAGTGCTCTTTGCAGGTTCTTTCCATGCACACCGGCTTTCACCCACAGAATTCCACCCATAGGTATGAATGTGAGTGCGAAGGGTTGTCTGTTTCTCTGTGTTAACCCTGCATCTGGCGATCTGTCCAGGGTGTACCCCACCTCTTGCCCTATACCCTGATAAGGATAAGAAGAAGATGATGGACCATCATCTGTTTACGAAAAAAAAAAACCTGCAAAACTGACACCATTTAGCACTGTCATGACTTTAGCATGGTGATGTTGAGGCTCCTTGGCTATAGATTCTTGTTACTGACAGACAACAACACAGCCCGTCTCTGGAGATCTTTTTTGCTCTATTTAATTGGTCTACAAGGTTCAAGCACAGACGTCATGGCCATACTAAATACAATTTTCATATTTCAAACATATCATGAAGGGAATGTGCATACACAAACTAAATGACTGAAGTCTTACTCTCAACCTTCAGAATTACTAAGATCTGGAATGGAGCCACCGTTGCCGCCATTCACATCCTTCCTACTAGTGACAGCTGATGAAATAATACCCATATTATGGATGACACACCAATATTAACAAAATAGGAAAATTCTAGCCTGACACTATAATTGTGTAACTAAAGCAGGAAGTCATAAACTGGCAAAAGGCCTGCCACATTCTGCCCTCTGCAGCTGCATGTGCTGCCATTTGTCACAGAAATTCAAACTGAATTCATTTTGTCACCTCACACACAATCAAACACACACACATGTATGGCGCTGACCTTTTAATGCATGTCACTTGCTGGAGAAATGATAAATAACTTTGTCTATCACACTGACACATTAAGCTAAAAAAAAAAAACATTTTTAGTGCGACACTCAACTTGTGTCTGCTCTGAGATGCATTTCATTCTTGCCTGATTTAATTACATTTAGCAAATCACAATACTGAAATAAAGTACTGTGCAAAAGTTTTGAGCCACCCCTCATTACTTTACACTTTCCAAAGAAAAGGGGAAGTAGGTGCAGCAATTTCTTGAAACATTTGCAGACATAAATGGAAATACAGTTTTTAAGGCACAAACAATTTCTACAATTCAAAAAGCTTGAAAATCTATATTTGGTATGACCACCTACATCTTCAACATAGCCTGAATTTTCTGAGGCAAACTTTCTTGGTATTTCTTTAAGTAGGGTTCAGGAATATTTCTCCAGGCTTCTTTAAGGACATCCCAAAGCTCTTCTTTGGATGTTGGCTACCTTTTGTTCCATTCTCTGTGAAGATGACCCCACACTGCTTCAATAATGCAGAGGTCTGGCCTCTGAGGAGGCCAATTCATGACTGATAGTATTGTATTGTGTGCTTTTTTTTCCAGGTATACTTTTAACATGCCATGCTGAAAAACTGAGGCCTTTGTATATCAGACACTTTCCAGGTGGTATTATGTTTTTCTTCTTTTGCTGCTTCCTTTAGTGGTCACCAGAGCGAATCATGTGCCTCCATCTCAATGTATCTTTAGCATCGTTTCACATCAACGGTCTGCATGTCATAAAGATGGTATTTCATGGTGAAACCAAATCTCACTGCAGTTTTTGTGTTCATAATTCCATCAATTTTGATAGCCTTGACCCAAGACCACTGGCTGAAATGCAGCTCCAAACCATAACAGAGCCTCCATCATGTTATACAAATGACTGCTGTTGTACAAAGATTTTACCAGAACTTTAGATTCACCACTTATTATCAGCACAGTTCTCATGTAATCTGACCTACTTCAGCCTTTTCTCCATGCTTCTCCTTTCCACTAAGACCATTTCTAATGAGGCAAATAGTAAATGGCACAACTTAAGGTTTCAGATGGATCTCTTAGGTTCTGTGTCAGGTCTGCTGGATTTTTTTCTTGTACTTAAGAACATGAATTTCAGATACTAATAAATATCTGAATTTGTCAATTTGTCCATTTTCCTCAAATTTTTTAAGGGCATGCTGCACACCATTCCAAGATATGCCAAGCTTTTGGCCAACTGATTTTTAGAAATCATCTATGCCCATGACACTATGCCATCTTTGGCATTTTTGATGATTCACCTGAAGAAACAGGAAGAAATTATGTGGTTTTGCCACAGGTTGCTACTACCTTAAGATACAATTTAAAATTGATTATTTGCTGATTCTTAGTTGTCTGTTATGGGTAGACAACATCGTTCATTTCTAGAGTTTTGTGCTTGAGTGATTCATAGGTTAGAGTTACATGTTTACGTGGCTTAACAAATAAAGAAATTAAAAATTCATTTGAAAATGGTCAGGTACAAGGACAGAAAATAAGTGAAAAAGCAGGCAGTGTTACAAATTTTATAAGACTTGGCCTGGAGAATTAATGTACAAGACTACTTTCAAAGATTACCACAAAATCTGGCTTGATGGAAGCAAAATATAAAGACGTCAAAACTTTTGCACAGTTCTGTACCTCTGGGATACAAGTAGAATCTCAAACATGAACTATGAGTATTTTTAATTGTTCTACCTTGGTTTACTTATCATCAAGGCTGAGACAAAGACAGTACAATTAGAACTCACCCATGCGAAGTGTAGTCTTTGATTACATTTTCCCTCTGTCATTAATCCTATTTAAATGATAACATTTCTGCTTTCCCAAGACTTCCTTTCAAGGCTCTCCGTTTCACTTAGCTGAACAGGACAAACACACTGATGGTGAACTTTGCATCAGCCTTCAGCTACTGATAAAAAAAGACCGTAGGTTTGTTATCTTTATCAGAATATCACCCTACTGTCCTGTTTAAGTAAACAAAGACTGTCAACACGTAACATGGCAGCCTTCCTATTAGGGATGACCTGGTGGCACAGAATTGGAAATTTACTGTAGACGTCATTCAAAGCTGTTAGTCTTCTTTGCAGTGATTGTGTACTGCAGAAAAAAGGGGCTGTGGTTCAAGGTTTATTCTCACTCTTTAAAATGGCCATAACAAATACACTAGATGTCAAATCTGTCAATGCTGTGAAGGTTTCAGGCACACAGCATAATCAGCCATTGGACTCTGTGCAGTTGTGCAAAAGTAAACTTTAAAATTTTCAGCACCTCAAGGACTTCTTGTTCATTCTTGACAGCTGTGAAGAAGGGACAGAAGAAGCAGAAGAATGAAGGAAGCCAGATAAAGAAGAAGTGAAAAAAGTACAGAAAAGAGTCAGGCAGATAGAAAAATAGACCTTGGAGTGAAATTATTTTATCAACTCCTGCTAAGCCCATAGAACATTCAAAATAGTGCTTATTTGGCCTTGGTGCAACACTTCCATTCACCCTCTTTCTAAAGCAAATTATTTTAGCTCCCTTGCCCCTTCGTTTATGAAAACTTTAATTTAGCTGCCAAACAAGAGGTCTGGACTGCATTTTGGTGTGCAGCTGTATGTCTGAGATGACCATTTTTGAGATAACTGGTCTCAATAATGTCATGGAGAACAAAGAATTTAAAAAACTGTCTAAAATAGAGCTTCCAAAGTCTGAGCTTTTGGCATATAGGAATGCATTGTACTAATGTTGACCTTTTATTTGAATGATTTTTTTGAACATGTTTATAGATTGTAACAATAATGACAGAAATCATGAAATGTTTGAATTATGATTTCTGTCATTAAGTCATTCAGATAAGTGTGCCTGTGGGGCTTTAAACAGTATCTACATTACTAAGTAGATGTTAGGTCTCCAAGAGAGGTATGTTTCCCCAGTCAGGTTCCAAGTGTCTCTCAACAAAACAGGCTAATTTTCAAATATGGACACTTCTGACTTCAAAAAAGCAAAGGCAGTGATGGCTAAAATGACACATTTGAGGCTTCAAAATAGTAGTTAACAAACCAGTAGGTGAAGTCACAGCAGATAAGTCCACTTTTACAAAAGTCTGTAATGGAAAAAAAAGACATTTTATGAAAATTCCCAAGTGCACTTGAGAAGAAAAAAGAAAAGAAAACATCAATCTTACCATCTGCAATTTAACATGCTGCAAAACATGATGAGCAAAGGAAGAATGATGTGAAGTGATGAAAAGCTCCTGAACAGCCAATAAATTAGCTGTTGTGATTTTATGTGATTTCTTTGGCATATCTGCTCATTTGTTTGTTGTTCTTTTTGTTGCCAGGATTACTCAGAAAGTAGAAGCAACTGGGAATGACGGCAACTCAGTCATGAAGTGATAGGTCACGTAAAATCACAGAGTGGGGTCAGAGGATGCTGATGTAGATCTAAAAACTTCATGTGGCCTTTGGACTAATTCAAGAACAGTGTGTAGACAGCTTCATGGAATAGGTTGTCATGGGCCAAGCCTTTTATCAAGAAGCACAATGAAAAGGATGAAAGCATGGTGTAAAGCATGAAAATACACGAATTCAAAGATTAAAAGGTGTGGTGTAATACACTGTTCATAGTATATACTTTGAGTGAAGCCACTCATTTGATTTCATATAGACACAGTGAATACGTCTCTTGGCAGTTGTATATGACCAGCAGACTATTTGTGGCAGAGACAGTGGTGGGTTAGCTCTAATTAGCCTAGACCTGAGCTTGCACCCCACTGTGATTTTCAGTTATTTCTTTAAAAGTCTCCCCACTTTTCAAAAATAGATGACTTCAATCCATTAGTTAAAGAATCCCCTCCTCCCCCCAGTTTTCCCTTGACTTGTTTACTATATCTGATGGTTACAGCAGCAGCTGTTGCTACACATTGGCTGACACTACACTACAAATATTAATATAGTGTGTAAACAATGTTAAAGGAACAAGCAATTAAGTTAATAGCATTTAACACCATATGATATAATTAAATACAAAAAGAGTGTGAGACATTAAGTATCAGCTGTCAGAGAAAAATATATTTGAAACCAGAAAGGACCACATACTGACAGAAGAGCAGGAATGATACCATCAGCTCTCTGTGAATACCACTGAGTGAGGAGGAATCAAACAATGGATTACTGGCTTGAAAATATTTTACCTGGTTCATTTGATTGAAAGCTGCCCAGTTGTGGAAGCTACACACAGCTTCTGAAATTTCTTGCACAGATGAATTATCCTCTACCAGCTTGACTATGAATTAGTCAAGCTGTTGGAGGATGTGTAATAAAAACTAAATGGCCAAAAAGTTATTCACTCTGTGCGCATTACTTTAGTGCTGATTGTTGGTCTACATAAAGGACAGATAACCGATTAATTGACCCATTTAACATCCTCTCATATGTCAATTAGTATTATCCGTCACTTCCACTGACAGCTGCTTCGATCATCCATCTTAAAGTTGGCAAAATTTTAACCTTGAATCCACCCACTTGGAATCGCTATCTGAAAAGAGCCAACTGAGGTCATTTGGGCATTTTGTAAGGATGCCTCCTGGGCGAAGTGTTTTGGGCATGTCACACCAGGAAGACTGCCTGGGGCAGACCCAGCATAGGCTGTAGAGATCACAGTATATCTTTTGGATAGTCTGCGAACACTCTGGTGTTCCTCTGTAAGCTAGAAGAGGTGACTGGGGAGAGGGAGTACTGGGCACCCTTGCTTAGTTTCCTTCTCCCACGAACTGCAGCCCACACCTGTCAAATCTCCATCTGATTCACGCCACAAATATTTAAATCACCTCTCAAAAGCAGATAAATAATAACATCATAACCAAAATGCAAGTTTGATCCACCACTTGTGAATTACACATTGCAGCTGCAACCGTGTTCAGACCACTTAAAAGCCCTTGTTGAACTCTACTTTGGTGAGGTATTACAAAGAAATTATGGAGAAACCTTCCACCTCTATTTTATTGCTGCCTGGCTGAAACAACAAAAGCTGCACACAGCTATATCTGAATGGATCAATAGTGCTGCAGTTTGGCTGGTGAAAGGTAAGAAATTCTTCACTGTCAAAGCAAAGGTGAATGCTAATTAGCCAAAGGGCTAGCTATCTAACATTGACCTGTGGATCATTAGATTCAGGGTTATTGTAAGTGCTTCGGGGCAGTAGTAACATGACTAATATTTTGGTTAGATTGAGCCAGTGGGTGATGTTTCCCATTTGGCCCATGTGCTTGTGCGGTGCTATGCAGTAGTATACAAGCTACTTTTGTAGCAGCTAGTCATCAGTGCATTTGAACAGCTGTAAAATATTTCAGCTTAACAAACCTGGTTTAAAAAAAACTAAACAACAAAAAAAAAACTCAGGTGGGAGGACACCATTTTGCCCTCTGGACTGCTAAAACAATGAACTCGACAAAACAGATCAGACTCTGAAACTAAAGAAGAGTCCAATTATGCGAATTTTTGATGCTTAGAAAAATAGTACACTCACTTTGAGTTTCCCCCCCCCCTTTTTTTTATTACAGTCAATGTTGGAATTATTCATAAAGGGACCAGACTTTACAGCTAAGAACCAAATATACTGTAGGTATTTTATTAATGATTTCAGAAAATTCAGCATCATTCAAGTCAGTCTTAGCCCCACAGCAATCTCCTGACCTTATGTTAATATGCCTAACGTTTTATCAAGAGCAAATAAATTGTTTAGATTGTTTAGAGCTATTAAGGGTGAGTTACTACTGTTGTAGTACTTTCACCTTATAAAAGGCCTATCCTGTTTGCTGCAGAGCCACTGCTGTTCTATTCTTATGGTTATGTGTCTCAACCATATACTCTCTAATATGCAACAAAGTGATACAAGTATAATTAATTATTAAAGAAAACAGTTGTTCTTCTAGAAGAGCAGAAACTGAGAGCAACAGATCATTGGCAATATATGTAACTAATTGTCTTCTGCTGTCATAAAGTGCTAAATGTAAATTTCTTATTGTCCTCTCTAAAATAAAAAACTGCTTCTCTCTGCAAATGAATGTATTATTTAGCCATAATAAATGGCTGTAACAATGGTTCCCACCTATGCAAAATGTTGAAATAGTGTTTAAAATTCTATGTGTGTTGAGCTTTATTTGGCTCACACATCTCAGCTTTAGATATTGTGATCTTGATGATTTGATTTTCTTTTTTTAACACTTCTAAGCTGAAGTAAAGTGCTGGCAGTGCAAAGAGAGTAACAATCCACTGCATGCTAAAGTGGTGAAACTGAGTGTCTTTGGCATTCGAATCTGTGGGGACATCTGAATTACATTACCTGCCCCAAAGCTGTCAGATCTATCACTGGTGTTTGACACTGTAACAAGGTTTTAATCTTCTTTCTCTCACATCCCCTGACCAATGTTATAGTTCCTATACTAGAAAGAGAACAGCATGACTTTTTTAGTGCTCAATATATATTTGTTTTTGTTAGGACTTGAGGAAAAAAAGCACACACATATGGCACAAGTATAAACAGTTATTCCCACCAGGAGAATGCCATGTGCAGGTGAGTTGAAGGCAATTCAAATGCAATGGAGCAAGCAGGCTTATATTTCCCAAAATAATATAGAGGCAACCAACACTAGCAGCATTTCTCAGCAGCCTGCCTGCCCCCCACTGCAGTTACCTCAATTGGGAATTTAAAGTTTTTCTTGGGGATATATTGAACACAGAAGTACTTTTCAAAAGGCTGCACGTTCATCATTTATTACTGCAAAGTCCTTCAGTTCTGACCAGACTTGAGGAAATTATTTTAAAGGTCTTGGCGATTTTATAGAGCTATACTAAAAAGCTGCAATGTTTTATGTGAGTGGTTTTACAGATCAATACAAAGAAAGGTGAGTACATGACTACATGTATTTCTCTTCACAATATGTAAAGACATGCATGAGACAGTAAAAAAAAAAGGATTTTTATTGTTTGAATTCCATTATTACACATGCAATACAAACACACACACACACACACACACACACATATATATATAAAGAGTGACGTACTACAGTTTTAAAAGCTTTCAGCTCATTGTTTTGATTTTCCAGTCCATTAATTTACATTTTGGTTCAGCACCAGTCATACATAAGTTTCCAACTGCAGCCATAAGACAGGCCAATAGACATCTCTAATGGAATGTAATTAATGATTTTGTTTTACAGGGAAGTGAAAAAGCAATGACTGCACTAAAGGAATGAAATCACCATATAAAGGTTTTAGTCGACTGTTTTAGAAGGCACACGTTTCTCTACTTCTGTCAGATTATAGCAGCAATTTCTTTTTTTGTTGCTCAAAGCTCCAGTACGTTCAGCAGCTATATGCTAACTTTGCCTGTCTTCTGTTTGGCAGAGTATATAGTTTATCTGAGCTTTTTTCACTGAAACCAGCCCCCTGCTGCAGAGGAGATGCTGTTGGCAGTGCAGTGAATCTAAACCAAAGAAGCAAAGTTGCCAGATGTAAAAATTAAAATCATGCATCAAAAAGAAAAAAGGAAAGTGTTCTCAGTCTTGCTGTAGTGGTGTGTTTGTTGGCCTTCTGATGTATGATGAGCTCACAGACACAGAGAGTGGGACTGGGTAGGCAATAGGGGTGGGGGGGGAAAATCGATACTGCGTAGTATCGCGATTTTGTTTGCTAATAAAGTATCGATACAGGGACAGCAGATATCGATATTTTGTTACAAAAACTTCCAGTCCACCAGATGGTGTGGTTGAGCTTTTTCTCTAGTGAGGTCAGCAGAGTTTAGGTCAGCACATGGGAAAGTTGATCATACAAAGATGGAGGAAGAGAAAGAAATCAGGAAAGCGCCATCTGTGTTTAAATCAAACGTCTGGACGTATTTTGGATTTTTTAACAAGGATGGAACAAATGAGATGGATATGAGACACACGGGATTTGCAAGGTGTGTCGTATGAAAATAAAGTCCTCTGGGAATACTACGAACATGAGGGCCCACCTTACACGGCACCATCCAAAAATAGCATTAACCGAGGATAGCAAAGCTAGCTCTGAAAAAGCAACTGAAAAATCAACCAACGCTGGACACTCTTAGCTTAGCAAAGCTATCTTGCAATTCAGAGCGAGCTAAGAAAATACCACAATCTATCACGTACTTCATCTGCAAAGACCTGCGTCCTTACAACATTGTGGAAAACGAGGGCTTTTCTTACATGCTCAAGACGCTGGAACCCAGGTATATGATACCATCACAACGTTTTTTCGCTGACACAGCCGTACCCAATCTCTACATAGACGTGAAACGTAAAGTTGAGGAAAGTTTGAGCACAGCAGAAAGGGTTGCATTAACTTGCAACGCATGGACCTCACGGGCTGTGGATTCATATGTGAGCTCATTATCTCACAGCGGACTGGCGACTGCTGTCTTACGTGCTCCAAACTCGAACATTACATGAAAGTCACACCGGAGCGAACATTGCCATTTCCTGCAAAATCCAGCACAGGAATGGGGGATTACCGACAAAAATCTGGTGGTTGTCACCGACAATGCTTCTAATATGACAATTGCCACTCAGCTAGCGGGATACCTGCATGTGAAGTGTTTCGCCCATACGCTCAATCTGGCATCACAACGAGCCTTAAACCTGCCTGCAATAGCCAAAGTCTTGGGAAGAGTGCGGCGCATAACTGGGTTTTTCAATAGAAGCACAGTGGCAAACCATGCTCTGGAGCAAAAACAGAAAATATTACAGCTCCCAACTCACAAGCTTAAGACTGATGTCTGCACGAGATGGAACAGTGCTTATGACATGCTCCAGCATTTCCTTGAACAACAACCTGCAATTTGTGCGGCGCTGCTGTCTCCCGAAGTCAAAAAGAGTAGCACAGATATCTTTACTCTAAATGAGACAGATACTGGGAACACTCAAGAAATTGTCCGGGCCTTGAGTCAATGCAAGTCGCGACTACTGTGATGTCTGAGGAAAAGAATCCTACTCTGTCTCTCGTAGCGCATCTGTTGCAGGACACCCAAGACAACATTGGTGACACAGCACTGGTCAGAAACATCAAGCAAAGTATCAGTCAAGATCTTAAGAAGAGATATGCCAGCACAGTCGAGAGGAACACCCTCTACACAGCATCAGCTCTCGACCCACGCTTTAAAACCCTGCCGTTCCTGTCACCAGAGGAAAGACAGGCAGCGTACTCGGTGCTTACTCAGAAGTTAAGGGGGTTTTTTTCGCTGTGAAAAGAAGGTTTCTTCTCATGCAGTGAACAGCGGACGCTAATGTTTTTGTCACTTTTTACGGAATCAAACTCAAAGTAAGGTCAGTACTTCCACGCTTTAAACGCTGCACGGTCATATGCTCTCCTGCACTCGATAGTTGATCTGCACACAGCTGTTGCCATGAATGTCGCACTCGCTTACGTCATTGTCGTGAGACACACTCGCAAAAAAGAAGTTTTAGTAATGCAGTAACGCAGCGTGCTTATGGGAAAGTAACAGTAATCTAATTACCTTTTTTGCAACAGTAATCCCTTACTTTATTCGTTACTTGAAAAAAGTAATCCGATTACAGTAATGCGTTACTTGTAACGCAATTTCAGATAATCCACAGTTTGTCTGGTGGCCTTTAGATATAAAGTAGATGTAAAGGTTTGCATTGCATTGGCTGAATTTTACCAACCTTGAAGTGACTGGTGCAGCACACCAAGTTCTGGCCAACCATTGTCAGTCACAAGGCAACTGTACAGCCTGTCACTACAGTCACAGTCTGACTTTGACTGACTGCTGTCACTGTCAGACAGATTGGTGAAGGCTTGCAAATAAGTGCCAGGTAGTTTAGAAACACACAGATTGATTGCACTGGTTGATCAGCCAATCAGTATAAGTCTGTGCTGATGAGTGCAACACATCTACGATGCATTTCTTTGCAAGAAAGAACTTAAGTGGTTACCAACCGGTTGCATGCTTGTTATATTTATATATAAAAGTTAGCTTGTTGAGATCCTGTGTTAATTTGTAGTTGAATCACTGTTCTGCAGCAACTCCATCACTGGTTGGGGAGGAATTTCTGTAATTTTGTTTCACATTGATAACGTTCTGCCTGGACTGAATTATTGTGCATGTAGACAGCACATATTTGAGGTTTTCTCCAATTTATCAGAGTTGACAGAATCATAGACCATCTCTATCATATTGCCATTTTATTGCGGTCTTCAAGCACTATCGTTGCTCTGAAAAGTGGTCGCTGACCCGGTCACCTGATCAAAGACGCCAAAATCACTGCACATAGAATAATTTTGGTTTTCGGATGATTTCCAGCCAGTGTGATCGTAGCATACTCAAACTGAAAGGAGCTGCTGACACCAGAGGACCCCATGTTTTTTCTTGATCAAAGAAGGTAGTAGCCTACTGGTTAAATGCTCTTCATCACCATGGATTTTTTTTTTTATGACTAGAACAGTACCAAAAATAATCATACAAAGCATGATTATTTTTGTTAAGGTATTATCAGTAATAGAAATGGCATGATTAATTTCTTTAACAGATGAGTAGGATGTCACCCCGTCTCACCCTTACAAAGCAAAGTAGACAGTTGATCTTTGATGAAGATGAGCTGTGTCATTTCTAACTTACTTTAACCGACATGTCTGCTTGATGGGAGTCATCTGTCAAAACCTGTCCTTCTCATACTCCACATGCTGAGCTGTCTAAATGAATTTTTTGGGAAAATGCAAACACCAGGGAGGCCCAGCTAAAGCTAAAAATATTTACTGTGATGGATTTCTATTATTTGCATGCACACTGATGTGTCTGTATTTATGTTTTATTACTTTGACTTTGCTCGTTAGCGAAATATGAAAAAATAATACCTACTGCGCAAAGTGTGCAATGGATACTAAAAATCAGTCAGATTAAAAACCAACACAGATTTACACGTGAGAAACTAAAATGTACGCCATTTTTTAAATCATGTAGTCACATTCACAGATGTGTTCTGTCAGCAGAACAGCATGGTCTGTTTTGTTTTTAACAAGAGCATGAATGTCAAAGGCTCACACTGTATAAAACAAAGTGAACCAATTCATTATGTTCCACTGACTAAAAAAATTAAATGCTCCTCTGCTATCACAATGAGGGCTGTTTCCTTTGTTGCCTCTGAATCACTTCTTGGCTTGGCTTGTCCACTGGGAGCTACCAAGACTTGTAGCTCTGTTTGTCCCATTCATTTGCATTTTTCTACTGCATTTAATTATCACACAGAGTGCCCATTTACAGAGATAATGAGAGGAAGACCAAAAGCAAGGAAAGCTTCCCATTCCAGAATTAAAGACTATATACAATAAAAAAAACAAATCCTGCAGTATGCGCATTCAGTTTTCTTCCATATGTTCTCCAAAAAGAAAGATAAAGCCTCAACAGTCACATATTACTCTTTGCTTGAGCACTAGAAGCCTTTATTGAACATTGCAGAGCACAGACATGGATTAATGAGGGGATATAAAGAGATCTGCCTAAATTAAAGTTATATTTCAGGCTCCATTCCTTGAAAGATCTTCTGAAGTATATCAGATATCATTTTCCCATAGAAAGAAACAGTGACAACAGAAGAAATTACAGTCTGAAAGCTGTATCAAGTCAGATGTATTTGTTGTGGGTCTGCACTGTAAAAACTTGCTTCAATCACCTTTCCTCGGTCCTCACAGTAGATATTTTATTTCACAAACCTGTGAGACACTTAACTGTGTCATAGTAAACTAGTTACGTTTGAATAGAGAGCTTGATTCATGCAAACAATTAGTTTGAGGGAGCCAAAATATAGTAAATAATAAGATGGATGAGTTTTAATAATGGGTACATCATTCTGTGATTTTACTACAGCTGCTACACCACAAGTGTAAACACTTTTATTGCTGTAGCTGTTTGACAGTAACAATAAATAGAAAGGGATAATATGTGAGTAACTATCTTGGTTGGGTTTTTTTGGGGTTTTTTTTCCTGTTTGTCTATTTATCTTAAAAACAACACATTTCAGCAGTTTAGGTCATTCTGTGAAAACTCAATCAGTGCCTCCTAATTCAACCCACCTAATTTATACAATAATCTTATTTCATTTAGTAGACTTTCTGTTTTCCTAATTTCCAATATTTTTTTCTCATCACTTCACAAATAGAGGACACTGACATGCTACAACTGAATCAAGTTTACACCCACTCCAATTGTCACAATCTATATGAGTTATTAAGGGATATAATGAATGTAAAAGTTTTTCTAGACTACATAAAGACACTGAATTCTCTGTGAAGCATTTAAATCCAAAGTGCAAATCTTGAAATTTCATTTCAAAATATCTTAAAAAGGAAGGATTTTATAAAGTAAGGAAATCACTTAGTTAGAGATACAAGAAAAAATGTCTTAGTATTGATAATTTGTCATAATCATTCAAATAATCTAACTGAAGTGAAGTCGTTCCTTCCCTCCAGCATATGAAGACACAGATGAATCGATACCAGACGGCGGCAAAACTCCTGCCAGTATGTGATGAAAAAAACAAAAACAAAAAGAACATGTCTTGGCACCAATTTTTTCTTGGCATTCATCTAGACTTGTTCACTTCATTCAACTAATATGAAGTGTATAACCTTTGGTTGGAATGGCCCTCCTCAGCCTTGAATGTAAAGCAGGGCTTTGCCAACTCTCTTGACACCTTACAGTGTACTGAGGCGTGAGATTCTGCTGCTATGTTGGCTCTTTCTATTTCCTCAGCCAATTTCAGCCATTCGCTGTGTCAGGGAATTTGCATGCAAACACTGCATATCTTTACTTGTCACACAGTGTAACGGACATGAATTGTATGACATTTGTCCCTGAGTTAAGCCTGGAGACAGATAAAGCAGCTGGAAAAAAGTTCAAGATTGTCCGAAAAAAACAGGGGGGAAAATACCAAAGGTAGATAACTCAGACTCCTTGTTTCTAGCTGTTCTCACTACAAATTATAACCATGCTTCTTGCGATCAAACTAACCAAGCTAACGTTACTTATTTGAAAAAAATGCTTAATGATTGGTTTCTTAAGTCCTAATTCATTAGTTACTGACATAAAGGTATAGAAGACTGATGCTAAAGGTTCATATAAACAGGTAAAATGTCAGCCTCTCGAAGACTGCAAAAAGTACTGAAGTATTTCTGGTGTTTGGAGCTTCGGTGATTTGGTGTTTTCTCTGATTTGGGTAACAGGCAGTGTTGCCAACTTAGCGACTTTGTAAAGAGAAAGATTAGTATGAGTAATTTTAAAACTTAGTAGCGGCCGCCATTGCTGGAAACTGGAGTTTGGCTGGGCCGCGCTATGAATTCTGGGATATGGTAGTAATTTGGACAGCCTTCGGCGCGTCGCTGTGACGTAATCGGTCTACAAATGCGGCCTCAGGAGGATGCAGCCCATGAATTTGGACATGTCCAGAGTATAATCGCAGCCTTTGCGGTTAGAAAATTGCACTTGATCATGTCGCGATATTATCGCAAATGCGATATATCGTTCAGCCCTAGTCGACAGTGCAGCCTAGCACCTGAATTCCCAGCTTCTACCGTTCTACCTTTAAAAGCCGGAGAGCAGTCAAGTCAAGAAGGCTTCTACCTTAGACCCCCGCGGAGTCATCATTTTGCGTTTCTACCTTTAAAAGCCGGAGAGCAGTCAAATGCTGGAAGTGGAAGCTAAATTGGCTAGTCATTCATATGTATATTGGGTCGTTACCTAGGAATTCTGGAGGGAGGGGATTGGGGGAGAAATCAACACACATGAGTCTAGGTCCTTTGTTGCTGACATTTGAGTGCAACACTGCAACCCGTCACCCCGTCGTTCAGTGGTCGTTGATCAGTGGTCCATTGTGGCACCATTCAGAGCACTGGTACAATAGTACCAGCAAGATATGGGAAGACATTGCAAATGTACTTGGATTTTAGGTTGCAAGCCACCCAAAACTTGATCCCAAACTTGTCAGGTTTACTTGCAAACACTTGGAGTGTTTCAGTATGCCATCTTAGGGAGAACTCAACACACATGTAGGTCCTTTGTTGCTGACATTTATTGATGAAAATAGAAAAAAAACCAACCGTTTGTACACATGTTTACAAATAATAACAAAAATTGAGTGAGTACATTACAACATTTTCAGCAATCACTCACAATCCTGGCACTGCCACGGTATCTGTCGTCTGCATTTACCACATGTGTACCTGTAGCAGTGAACACATCGCACAGTGGCCTGATTTTTTTTGCATCTGTGTTTGACCTGACACGTGGCCCTTTTTCCAGGGCTCGGTGTGGAGGGTTGTGTCCGAAGCAACTGTTCTTTTCTTTCCTTCTTCGCAGCTACATGAGAGTGAGCCAATTCGGTTGCAAGGGCCACCAGGAAGTCCACCCGTCTTTCCTTCGTCCCGGTGCATTCTTGATACAGCACATGTGCATTCACTGTGCGATGTGTTCACTGCTGACAGGTACACATGTGGTAAATGCAGACGACAGATACCGTGGCAGTGCCAGGATTGTGAGTGATTGCTGAAAATGTTGTAATGTACTCACTCAATTTTTGTTATTATTTGTAAACATGTGTACAAACGGTTGGTTTTTTTTCTATTTTCATCAATAAATGTCAGCAACAAAGGACCTACATGTGTGTTGAGTTCTCCCTAAGATGGCATACTGAAACACTCCAAGTGTTTGCAAGTAAACCTGACAAGTTTGGGATCAAGTTTTGGGTGGCTTGCAACCTAAAATCCAAGTACATTTGCAATGTCTTCCCATATCTTGCTGGTACTATTGTACCAGTGCTCTGAATGGTGCCACAATGGACCACTGATCAACGACCACTGAACGACGGGGTGACGGGTTGCAGTGTTGCACTCAAATGTCAGCAACAAAGGACCTAGACTCATGTGTGTTGATTTCTCCCCCAATCCCCTCCCTCCAGAATTCCTAGGTAACGACCCAATATACATATGAATGACTAGCCAATTTAGCTTCCACTTCCAGCATTTGACTGCTCTCCGGCTTTTAAAGGTAGAAACGCAAAATGATGACTCCGCGGGGGTCTAAGGTACTACCCCGAAATGACTGCTCTCCGGGGGTGTAAGTGCTAGGCGGAGTAGTCGAACGCAGATTCACTGAGCGCTCAACACAGACAGCATGTCAGAAGGAAGAGCGCAGGGCAAGCTAGCGAGACAGAAGTTAAGCTCTCCTTACAACATGGACCTCCCCCACCCTCATTCAGATCTGGCGTTTGGAATTATTTTGGTTTTCATGTGACGTATGACCCTGAAGGTAAGCGAGTCATGGACTAAAGTAAAACAGTATGTTGGATGTGCCAGCAATGCTCAATTACATGGGTGGGAACTAGTGTGTTAGCGCAGTTAGCTCGTTAACGTGTTGGCCGTCTAGCCCCATGCACGGGGCGATCGGCGGTAGCTCGTTAACGGAGATTTGCCGTGTTGTGGCGTTAAGGTCATTTCAACGAGATTAACCTGAAAGCACTAGTGGGAACACAACGAATATGACTGCACATTTACGCCGACATCATCCTAGTGCAAAGACAAGTGGAAGCAGAAAAAAACAAGCAAGCATGCTACTAACTTTAGCCGAGTCATTTAGACAGCTGTTAGCACATGATTCTCCTTATATGTTTAATATGCTGCTGAGAATATAGCCCAGAAGAAGCGGATAGTATAGCTTTTATTTTGGAAAGAGACATTTCTCTGTAATAAACTCTCTTTTCCAAAGATGAGTGATTCCTCAATCAGATACAGGGCTCGCAATATCGCTAGCCCGACGTCCCGGGGCTAGCGATTTTTCAGTCGGGTACCAAAATCTATCTCTGCCCTGCCCGTCGGGCTAGTAGGAAAAATATATGTCAATGCTTTTGCATTCTTTCGGAAATGTAGCTGGGTAATTATGTCATTGGCATCGGTGAGCCACTGTCAATATGTGACATATTGAAAGTCGCGTTTGAATTTGCGCTTGTTTTTTTGCTTTCACTTTGCAATCGTGCGAACTGTGTATAGAGAGCGACAGCACTGATCTGTGAGTGATGATAATTTGCGCACCAATTCCTCTGACATCGTCTTATTAATCGTTAGCTTACTATGCAAACATGACAAGTGAAATCTCCCGCAGCTTAAACATGTGAGAGGTTGATCGCGCAGAGAATCGCTGAGCTTATGTGAGTGCGTGTGTAAAAGCAGCAGGATTTATATTTGACTACGATGACCTGGATGACTGAGAACCTTCACAGACAGATATATATTTTAGTTCTGCTGAGCCAAATAAGACAGGTCAGGGTGAAGAAGTGACAGCCAAAGAAAAGCTTACCACAAAACGGAGAAGTTATGACAAATCAGACTATAAGGCAAAAAGAAAGTGCAGCTTTATGGTTTCATGGACAAAAGAATTTCTGTGGCTGCAATATGACTGAGCTAAATAACCAGGGCTGCACATAAGTGGTCCGCAGGTGCGCATTCGCTGTCAAAATAAAAAACACGCACAAGGGTTAGGGTTAAATTTAAAAACTGTACTTTTGAGTTAAAATATATATTTATAATTTTAATAAATGACAAATTAAAAAGGCATGAACATTTTTTTTGTATCGAAAAAATATCGAACCGTGACACCAAAGTATCGAACCGAACCGAGTGAATTTTGTGTATCGTTGCACCCCTAGTGCTTTCACGTCTTTTTTTAGAGAAAAAGTCGCTAAGGGGTCTGAAAACTCGCTAAATATAGCG
>NW_024582394.1:513581-540858 GCF_018398535.1 Haplochromis burtoni
GACTTCTAGCGACTTTTAGGACAACCAATAGCGATTTTCCTTACTGGGGAGTTGGCAACACTGGTAACAGGATAAAGTCGCAATGAGTCAGTGAGTGAAGACTTTGTGGATGTTTTTTTTTTTTTCTTTAAAATGTGCTATGAGGGTGAGCCACAGTTCAAATCAATTGCACCATGTTTCTTCCATAGACATTCCAAGTTACTACAGTAAAACTGAACTTTGCCGGAAGGAGACAAAAACAGTTCAGCCAGCTCCAGGTTACACATCTGGATTTAATCATTGTTGTTGGGGCTAATATAGTGGATTGACTGAACTGAAGCCATTTCTAGGGCTATGGGTCAGAACCCCAGTTGATATCACCAGTAAAGAGCCTCAACATGAAAGGTGGGTCAGCTTGACCTTGTTTGTTCTCAGTGGAAATTTGAGATCCATGATGAAAGAACAGAGACACACATGCTTAGAACAGCAGTCCCCCTTCTGGAAGAGGTGATCAAGAACTGGGAATTGGCCAAAAAGATTGTATTTCTATTTTTACAAGAACCGTTACTCCTCGTAGAGTATTGAGAAGTTTTTAGTGAAACTTGGACACAATGACCTAATGGATCTTCACTGAAAGCATGCTCAAAGTAAAGGTAATGTTTGTTTTTTACAGCAACATAAACCTCTGAATTATTATGGATCATGAATTGTGACGGATGATGTATTACATTGCTGACATTCGGATTTTACATAGTACTAGTTAACAACAACAGCCATCTCAAAACACTTAAGAAGGTAAGATTTTTGTAAGGTAATGACCCTACGATATCAAAGGAACTACCGGAAATCTAACTTGGAAAAGGTGGGGAGGAAGAAATCCCTTTTAACTGGAGCAGAGCTCCAGTAGAACCAGACTCGCGGAGAAGCAGTCATTTGTAAGGATCAGTTAGGAGGAGAATGAAAAGAAAAGACTTAAAAAAGTGATGCTCACTGCAGAAGCATGGTAGACTCTCAAGCTAAAACAGGGTTATATCCATGTAAATTGGATGATATACATGTTGAATATATAATCAAACGAATATCTGAGTTTTCAAATATATAAGTACAGCAGATGTTGATTAGAAACCATGGAGGTAAAGAAGACTCCTCTTATTTTAGGTGAGAAGATGAGAAGATGTATGGTAAGTCGGATACTGTTCTAGTATATCTTGGCTAAAGCAAGGGCATCTTTTCAGCTAGTTAACTGGAACATAACATTATTTCATCTATCTCACTGTAGACCAAGATGCATGCATCCATCCATCCACTTCAGGGTTGTGAAGTAGCTGGAGCCTATCCTAACTGTCATAGGGTGAGAATGGGGATGAACACCTGGACAGGCTGCAAGTCTGTCACTCTAGCCCAGTGGTTCCCAAACTTTTGTTGCTGGGCCCCCCTGTATTTTACAAGAAAACACGTGTTTGTGAACTAAAAATCAAGAATGTGGGATACTGTTTGTCCGTGATTTAAACAGCCCAGCGCTGCTCCCGACAAAGGGAAAACCAATTCTGCAGGGAGACCTACCTCGGCACTTGTGCAGGTGAAGCCAAAGGGAAGATTTGATTGACCATATTTTCTAGCCTTTGGCTTAGAATGAAGTTGGTTTGGGAACATATTCAGAGATGCTTCATCTCCTGCTTTGCGTTTGTGTGGGCGCCCCGTGCTAGCAGTGTCCAAGCGTTGTTTTGTTTTTTCCCTTTTCATGCCGCACCCCCCCTGCAATGGCTCTGCGCCCCCCGTAGGGGGCGGGCCCCACACTTTGGAAAGGTCTGCTCTAGCTTAAGATTTGTAAGAACAAGTTACATTTCAGCATCTGTGGAAGTCAAATGGCTTTTTATATCTTTCATTGTTTCATAAGACAGAACAGAGTCATGTAGCTGAAATGTTTTGTTAAAGACAAAAAAGATATTGTGCTTGTCCTGATTGGGGTTTAATTTTTTTTGTAAGATGTGCCAATCAAATGGAGTAATGCTGAGTTACCCGTCGAGTTCTCTGGAAGATTACTCATGCAAAGTAAACACAAAAGCTTTGTCTTTGACAGACAGTGCAAACTATATTACCACAGAAAACAGAAAGGTTAGACATTTATCAATTTCTTCTCAACCCAGAAAACCATACCATAGAAAGAGAAATAATACCAATAATTACAGGTATTACTTCTCTTTGTGTTTAGCCTTTGAAAACATCAGAAGGTCTTCTGTTGTTAGTTATAGCACCTTTCTCACAATTCAATCTGCTGGCCTGATAAAAAGGAAAGAGAAAAACGAATCCTTTGCTCAGTGGGACACTAATATCTGTACTTCATACGGTACCTTTTCATATATGAGAATGGCCAGTAAGAATGCCAGAGAGATGAATAAATCATGACAATGTACAACCTGAGAATACCAAACGACTCGGGAAAGGATGCAACTATAATCCGTTCGCTTCAAGCTGGTGTCTCCTTTTTACAAAATTCTTGTCACAGAAGAAAAGTGAATTGGTAATCACGCTTGTATCACATTAAAAAAAAAATCATGCCAATTCTGTAACCACATAAGAACATTTGCAGCCTCATCAATAAGTTAGGAAGAAAATTACACCACATTAACTGAATGGTATTTGCTGAATTAATTGAATTTGAGGTTTATGAATTAAAGAGGAGCCATGTACATTATAATCCTAAATTCACTTGACAACTTGGGCGTGAAATCCATTTTCTTCTTTTTCTGTAGCTCTGAGTGCAGCGCCTGATCATGTCTCTGTACGTTAGTGCAACTGGATCTGACTGCAGATAAAATGAACCTCAGAGGAAGCAAAAAGGCAGCAGAGGATGGTCGACCTCATTCATTAACAGATAACTGCAGAAACAGATATACTGGACTGTATGCAAATGAGAAGAGAGGGCTGTATTACACACACACACACACACACACACAAATTCTTCAAACCTTTCTTGCGTACATTGCAACTGAGGATTAATTATACAGTGACTTCCTGTTATGTTTATAATATCATTCACTTTTTGGTATTGTGACCTCACCAGGCTCAGTGGGTAGTTGCTTTGCACTCTTTAATGAGACATGAGCAAGTACCCTCTATAAACGTTACTGTATGAACACACTCTTTGTACGCTGTTTGAGAAACGGTAGCAGTTCTCTTAAATCAGATGAGAAATATGCCATAGACTCATGCGTATTTATATCTGCATTGCAAATAATTTTAAAAAGTGTTCAGGATGAATTTGATGAGCTTAAGTAGCACTATTGTCGAAGGCTTTTGTTCTGTGGCACACTATCTGGAGATTGCTTGTAAAAGAAAAAAAAAATGTCAGCATTAGTCATTTTGCCAAATGCTTAGACCTACTTTAACCTACTGTATGTTCACACATTAATGCCCGTAATTAGAGGGCTCTCTAAATAGCACAGGTGGTTGGAAAGTGCTACATGTGCCTTCATCCACCTGTTTTGCAACCTGCTATTGTGCTCAAGTAGATGATGCCACAAGGTGTAAAGTTCAGTATAAATCCAGAGCTGTAGTGATTAATGATGTTAAAAAAATCCAAAACAACAGCTCACATGACTGAGGTTAAAAACAGCAGTGCTAATCACAGTGATGTATGACAACAACAGCTTAGAGACTTTCATGAAATCAAAGGTTTGTCTGAATGATGCAGATGTGCAGACAGAAGCAGATTAGCAAGTTACGAAACAGCTGAATGAACAAACAGAAAAAACAGAGTCTGATGAAGCCGTGTACTGGACAGCATTTTACATCGTGGTTTATTAACATCTTAAAATTTAACATATTATTGATTAATATTACATTTTCACAATAAACATGAATTTAATTTGCAAAGGAGGACGTGATTTACAGTAATGGGTAATACATATAAATACTAAACAAACCATCTGAAATGTATAGAGGTGCATGGGGCTATTTTGTAACAGCTTTGTATTGTTTAAATTTGATTTAATGAAACTAAATGCAATAGATGGCTGAATGTAATGTGCTTTGTGCTTTGACGCAATCATTTTCAGATTACTTTCTGCAATCAGATGCCTGCAGGGATCTAATGAACTGAAGTAGTCGCTTTTCTCTGAGTAGAAAGAAGCTGAAGATTGCATTCACGATGAGGATCACCCAAAATTGAGAAATGCAGACTAATATACCATAATCACATTAATGTTTTATTTTTATATGCATGCCTAGGTTGGGGACTGTTTAATGGTGGACTTCTTTTTCCAGTTGAACGCAGTTAGACTGAACCACATTACAATCAACAGAAAAACTACATTAGCAGAACATTAGATACAACTGATAGATATAGATGGATGTAATGTCCTTTTCTGCCTCTTCTCAATGAAAACGAAATAATATTAAACAAAATAAATATTTTAGCGAACAACAAATCACAGAACACTTTCTAGAGAAAATTTCTTTTGGTTGATTTGTTTGATGTTGGCAAACTTCCTCCCCTTTGTATGGCTTCACTGTGTTATCTAGGGTGAACCATCTAGGGTGTGGGGGAGACCCTTTGATCAACAGGACACACACACACACACACACACACACACACACACACACACACACACACACACATAATCTTACTTAAATACAGAAGTTCACACATATGCATACAAATGCCTTGTCTTAGGACCATGTGGGCGTGGCTTTGTTCTGACGTGTTTTGTGTGAACTGTGTCTCAATAAAAAGGGCAGCAAGGGAGGTCGTGGTAGAGGTCATTTTCGTGGTGGACACAGGCCTCCCTTGCGCAAGCGTTTGATCGATCGACTGTCTTGTTTTCTTCATGATGAATAAGTCTCTAGAATTAGCGGGGCTTGTGGAAACAGAGACCCAACAATACCATTGAACTGTCACAGAATCCAGATGAAAATTAACAGATATTGATAAATCCAGCATCTTTACATTACAGACTACTAGTATTGCTTTGGGCCTGATTTTGCATTCTGAAATTCCTTCATTCTTTATGCAACAGATTCAAAAAGATGCTGAAAACATTCCTCAGAGACTTTGTACCACTTGGCATTACTGCAGATTTGTCAGCTGCACATTCTTGATGTAAATTTCCCATTCCACCACATCTAATGGACTGAGATCTTGTGACTGTGAAGGTGATTCGAACACAGTGAATTTACGTTCAAGTTCAAGAAACCAGTTTGAGCTCGTTTGAGCTTTGTGAAATAGTATGCTTCAATCAGAAAGTGGGTACACTGTGGTATTAAACGGATGGATGTGGTCAGCAATAATACTGAGATAGGCTGTGGCATTTCAACAATAATACAGTAAATTGGTACAACGGGGCCCAAAATGTGCCACCAAAGTATCCTTTAAATAACTGGAACACTGCTAGATCCATGCTTTCATGTAGCTTTGATCACTCATCAGACCAGGTAACATTTTTCCAAAGTTCTCTTGTCCAATTTTTTGTGAGCTCATGTGAATTTTTAGTCTCTGTTTCCTGTTCTCAGTTAACAGGAGTGGCACCTAGCGTGATCTTTCACTGCTGTAGCCCATCTACTTTAAGCTGCGTGTTCAGAGAGGCTCTTCTCCATACCTTGGTTGTAAGAAGTTATCATTTGAATTACTGCTGCCTTTCTATCGACTTAAAGCAGGCTGGCCATTCTCCTCTGGCATGGAGAAGCTATTTTTGCTCGCTTGCCAATAGTTTCTCTTTTCTGACCATTCTCTGAAAATCCTAGAGATGGTTGCATGAGAAAATCCCAGTAGATCAGAAGTTTCTAACAGACTCAGACCAGCCCATCTGCCACCAAAAACCATGCTACGTCATAATTATGCAGATTTTTCCTTAATCTGAAACAAGAAATTAAAAATATAATGCATTTAGCATGTTACTAAATAACTTGATCTCACAAGTTTCAGTCATTTAACCAAAACTCTGCAGGAAAGATTTATGCAAAAATACGATATAATTAAAAATAACAGGCCATCTGAGTGTAAGTTGTATATAATATAAAACTTTTACTTTAGATCAATTTTCAGTTCAAAGTCTTACCGGGCTTCCGATTAAAACAAATTACTCCAAGCGTATGCGTAGTCTAATTGCATATACTGTTCATAGCCATAATCAACTTTCACTTCCACAGCCTCTGAGAAAAAAACCTGAAAATTAGCTGTAAGTCAAGCTTTTTGCTGAATAAATTACGATTTAAACCTGGAAATGAGTTGTTATAATTTTCATTTGTTGTTAAGCTTGTAATGTAAGTGCTAAAAAGCCGTGTGATTGATTTTTGATGTCACGTTGCTTTAGTTTCCAGGGACCACAAATTGCAATATTTTTTATTTTTTATTTTACACAACAATGCCTTTTCCTCATCAATGCTTTGTTTTCACAGGAAAGCACATAATTTGTGGTGCTCAGCATGCATTCAAATCACCTTTACCTAAATGATAACTTTACTCTTTGTTATAATTTAAAGCCCACAGTGAATAAAGTGAGCCCAGAAGAATTCATTTAATTACGCTTTATTGTAGACAAATAAGATGTAACAAGTCAGATTTACATATTTTTAAGTGTATATGTTTCACTAACAAGCAGAGGCATTTAACTGGAGGACAGGTGGTCACTGTGTTTCATTATAATCATCTACCTAAAATAAATCAGCAGAAATTGGAGTCATATCGCTGTAAAGTACTTTACCTCATCATAAAACAGAAAAAAACACAAAGTGAACTTCACTTCATTTTCCCCAAGACTATCTCCAAACTCGAGTTGCACAAACTTTTATATTTCTGAAGCTAATGGGAATATCTAAAGAGTCGTGTGAGACGTTTAGTGATAAAATCTAATCGCCAATGCCTTTTGTGTTTGTCTGAAGGTATATTACAGGCATGTGAGACATCTGATCACATTTTCTGGGCAGATGGAATAGCTGAAGTCAGTAAATCTGATGGCTGCACATCTGTTTTTCAATTGGCCGATCTGGAATCCACTCTGTCACCCAAACTCATTACACAGAGAGGAGGAAATGGTAACTGATAAACCTCCGCCGAGTCCATCCATTCTGCAAGCATATTCAATTAAAAAATTCATTTGTCTGAAGGACTTACCATAAATGTATAATGATACTGTGATATACAGGAAACATCACTGTCTATGACCTTGTCCTTTATATAAGGAAACTTTCTCAGGGTCTTTAATCTCTGTATGACAATAATTTAGGTGGGAATACATGTTTGCCTGAAACTTCAATAAAGCAGTCAAGTGTGTGATTGTCACGGCACAGAGTTAAAAAGGAAACAGTTTGCCTGTATTTTGCAGCTGTGGTTTCCACACAAGTGAATTAGTAAATAAATAAATAAAATACAATCTGATAAAAATGAGCCATGTGCTTTGTAAAACGCATCACTTCGAATACCATCCAGATGAAAATAATAACCTTCCTCTTCATCACTGTTACAGATGCTTCTCTGCCTTTAGTTGAGATGGATCTCAGCATCCCAGAACCTCCCACAGTTGTCTCAGCCGCGTGTGCAGCTCCCGGGTCCAAGACAGGATTTGGCAGGATTACAACCACAGGGCAGACATCCAAATTCTCTAAACCTTCACTTTAGCTCCTCCTCTCCCCACCCAAATCTGACTGTCCTTTACTCCCAACTCCACTTTACTTTCTCTTCTTTTATTACATCTCCTCCTGTCTCCTCTAATCAAGACTTGAGTTGACCAGTCTGTCATGACAACTGAATAGAAATAACTTGAAACATGAATTATATTATGATGATTACCAAGAAAGAAAAACAGTAAGTGCACACAGATGTGTTTATTTCACTGTTTGCATCAGTAAATGATTAAAAGACTAGTTAAGGTCAGGTTTGAGTTAATGTAATTAATTGGAATCATCAGAAAACTGAACTGTTTTTCTTTTTTTCTCATCTCCAATCCAATTTCTTCTATACGTGTCTCATATTGTCCCATTTTCTACCTTTTCTCCCCTCTAAACTCGTGCTTCTTGACTTGGCAAAGGGCTGGGCACTGGAACCCTAAATTCACTTTACAGCAGACGAGATCCAGCTTCGTTGATCACATGGTGACTCACAAATGATGCTTTACACCTACAGTTTTCAAATGAACCATTTTAACGGGTTTTTGTTGTTTGTCCCATTTCATTTTCAGTGAAAGCTATTTGAGAGCAAAGCCAACTGATTATTAATGTTGTCCTTATGCCACTCCACAGAATGCTCTGTTGACACTACAGCTTTCAGCTAAATTAATATACATGGTTTTCTAACTAAATAATTGAAACCTTGCTTTGCTTAAAAGGCTGCACATGTGGTAATCAGAGCTTGATTTAAAAAAATAAAACAAAAGCACCACCCACAAAGTCTAACACCTCCTTTTAGTAAAAGATTGGGTGCCTGGTCTCCATTTGCTGAAAAAAATTTGATTTATTTTAGCTGTTGTCCACTGAGCCTGGGGATCAACAAAACACAGCAAGTTCACTTTCCCCACTTCTGAAACTGCCCATCTGCCATGTAGGTGAGAAGGAGAGCAAAGAAAGATGAGGGGAATAGAAAGGAGGAATGATTCAGCTGCTGTGAACCCTCTGGCTCGTTCTTTTGTCTCTTCTTGGTGGCAAGTGAGCATCTGGCAGCCCAAAGCTCTCCAGGTCTCCCCTTCCATATTTCTTTCATTCTCTCTATTGGTTTCTTTCGGGTCCTGACAAAAGCAAGCTGGCAGACAAACCCAGTCAAGCAGAACATGGTGCTCAGATGTGAGACCATTCGTTTTAACAGGAGCAAGTCAAGGGAAATAGTCTCTCCTTTTCTGCTACTCTGGTCGGTTTTGTACGGGGTTTCAAAATGAGGGGAGTATCAGGGTGATGAAAAAGATGTTATCGCAGCAGAAAAGTGATTTGTGCTGTTTTTAGAAGCACAAATATATATCTCAGAAATCTTTGTCAACAATTATAAATGCAAAGCCATTTAAACAAAATAGAAACGATGCTGGCTTTTTTCCAGGTGCCCTTACCCTTGAATCAGCTCAGAGTAAGATGGAAATGCTGCAGATGATTAGTGACACACATGACTCATCTGGATTTCAAGGAGGCACATCATCATCAACCAAGGTCCTTCTGGCAGCTGCGAGAACAATTGCGGCTGGATATTGGTTCACATTCAGGTTGGGCACCTAATCACAAACTTGATAGGACTCTGTCAGGTAACTGGAGCTGTAATTTTTCGCTCCGGTGATTTCAGAAAAGCCATTTGATATATATGTTTCAAAGCTAAAACAGACAGCTTATCTGATCAGCAGGAACATTTTATGATAAATTACATACAAGCTAAGGTCAAAAAAATGGGACCACCCAAATGTCAACAATAAGGCTACACAGAGTGACGGATGAGATTTCTGTTCTAGAGTGGCTCCATTTCCTGCCAAGTTCTCAGCCCCGAGGGAGCTGAATTAATTGCAGTAATTTCTAATACAACACTTTGTGCTGAATACTCTCATTCTGGGATGCAGCTCCTTCACATGACAACTCCGCTGTGATAATCAAGCAGTCAGAAGAGAACAAAAGAAAGACAGAAAATGGGCCTTAATTTGTTGATAACATTTGTGCATGCTGTTATCCAAAAGTTAAAAAAAAAATAGAAATATTTAAGCAAAGATATCTGCCGTAAAGAAAAACAGATTTAACAACTGTCATTTTCAACATTTTAATGGAAAACAATGGCTGTTTACAACAACATTTTGCTTATGAATCACTGCATTACTTCATTATTTACCTGATTCTTTAGCCGTATTGTTTAATACGACTATTGTTGTTGCCACTTGGGCTGATAAAAACATTTTCATCATCACTGAAATGCTTTGTGTTAAACTATATTCAAAAGATAGACAGGCCAAGGTAATACCAAGGCCAAGGTCAGCTTCTGTAATTCAATATATCATTCAACATTTTTCACTGGACTTTGTAAGAGCATGAAAGTATCAGAACGTAGTAACAGAAAGTAGACATTGTTATAGGAGATAATGTGAGGCTGGTGCAGAACATAGGAAGAGAAACTACAAGTGTGCAAACATTGGCATTAACTTTTCATCATCTTAACTTGAGTTATCTACAGAGAGACTTTGATTAAAGCTGATGAGCCACACCATGAAGCTGTGGGAAAGAGTTGTTGAAGCTAGGTTAAGGAGAGAGGTAAATGATCAGTGAGCAGCATCATGGCTTCATGCCGAGAAAGAGCACTATAGATGCAATGCTTGATTTGAGAGTGTTGCACTGTGTCTTTGCAAATTTAGAAAAAGCATATGATAGGGTGCCAAAAGAGGAACTGTGGTAAGTAAGGCAAGAGTGGCAGAGAAGTATGTGAGGCTGGTGCATGTATGATGGCAGAAAGACCGTGGTGATGTCAGCTGGAGTGACAGATGGGTTTGAGGTGGGGGTGAGAGCCCATACTTGTTTGCTGTGATGATAGAAAATTTGACAAATGAGGTCAGGCAAGAATCTCCATGGACTGAAAACAGAGTGCAGTTCAATTAATTGAATTCAGATAAGTTAATTTTTTTACATAGTTCCAATTCAAAACAACAGTCACCTTAAGGTACTTTATATACACCTTGAGAGCACAAGAGCAGCAAAGAAGACATTTAACAGAAGGATAGCAGCAAGAATGAAAGAGAAGATTCACAAGACATTAGTGAGCCCTGCTATGATGTATGATATGTATGGTACTAACACAAAGACAGGAGGCTAAGCTGGAGATGGCAGAGCTGAAAGATGCTCAGATATTTGTTGGGACTGACCAAGACAGGCAAGATTAGAAATGAGTGCATTAGAGGGACAGTTTGGACACAAAGTTTGAGAGAAGGTTGAGATGGTTTAGACATGTACAGAGGAGAGATAGTGGATATATTGGACAAACAATATTAAGTGTGAAGCTGCCAGGGAGAAGGAAAAGGGGAAGAGCACAGAAAAAGATTAATGGATGTAGTCCAGGAGGATAAACAAATGGCTGGTGTGACAGAGGAGGACGCTAGAGATAGGTTCAGATGTAGGCAGATAATCTGCTGTGGTGACACCTAAAGAGAGTAGCAGGACGATGATGATGACTGCAACAATGGAGGGGAAAAAGAAGGAGCTTATAGTCTTTTCTTTTCTGCTAGTATACAGACATTTCTGAAGTAGGGATGCTCCTTGGGCTGTTTTCCTTGTGGATTAAATCGGTGGGAAAAATGACTAGTCTAAAGGTAAGAAAACAAATCGTTAAAACTGAGAAACATTTAATGGAAAAGGTTAAACACTCCTTGTTGCAAATGCTACATGTGCATTTAAGGGTCATAATAGCTGTTTATGTTTAATTATCACAACGTAATTTAATTTCACGTGAATTGTGTGACACTTTGCACCCTGCATAACACTGTACACACACAAGGTCAGATTAGTTTGCAGAGTGTAGCTTCTTTTCTTGTCGGTTAACCCTTCACTTATACAAGGACTTTTTAAATGACCCTAACTCTGCAGTTTCTTTCTAGATATAAAATTGAAACAGTTTTGGGGAAAAAAAGAGAAGATGAGCTTTGTGGGGATATTTGGTGCATCATGGTAGCACAAGGCATTCACAAGTTACTGCTGTTTAAACACAGATTTTTTTAAACACAAAAAAGTTGCTTTGTCTAGATGTTACCATGTCCACTTCACATTACCATAGTCTTCAATCATTTTGGGCTAGAGAGAAAATTTAAATGGTTCCTGAAAGATTTGTTTTTCATTTTACAGCCAAAATTTAAAAATAAGTGCATTAGGCTTGTATAAATCTTAGTCAAAGGATCCTCATGCTTGTGCAGAATGTGGTCACGCTTGAGGTTGTGGTTGAGTGGGTTTACCTCGCTGACATGCAACCATTCAATTTCTATTACAAAGTGCTGCAGCACTGTGCTGGCTAGCACAACTGTCATCTGTCTTACTTTATACTTTATGTCTTTTTTTGAGTTTAGTCAACTAACTGCACACATACATAATCCGAATCAGCTGAAGGCATTGTGATTTAGTAGTTAATCACTACACAATGAGAAGTTTCCAGATTTCAGCCTTCTGGTCAGCTGGTGTCCTTCTGTTTAGAGTATGTCCACGTGTTATTTAGCTGGTTAGAATTGTTTAATGAAAGTACTGACTTACTATGACCTTCCCAGCAATCATGGCTGTAGGTAATTATCACCTCATATAATTGCATTCGCTCAATCATGCTTAACAGTAATGGAGAGTGTGTTTCCACCAGTTTACAAAATTAGGTACCATTGGTGGAAAATTCAGCATCTACAAACTTTCTTACCTTACCTGTTTCACAGATAGAAGACTGCTTGTGTGGGTTCTCTCTGGGCACTGTACTTTCCTCCTACAGTCTAAAGACATGCTTGTTAGGCAAATTGGTCAGTCTAAATTGAGTGTAGGTGTGAATGCAAGTGTGAATGATTGTCTGTCTCTGTGCATTAGCCCTGTGATGGACTGGTGGCCTGTCCATAGTGTACCCTCTCTCTCCCTATGACAGCAGGGTAGGCGCCACACCTCACACAACACTGTATTTTTACTTAGTATTAGGGATACACTACATCTCATGATACATGTCTAACTGATTCTAACAACACAGGCATCTTCATACCTTAACATGGAAGAAATCCAATAAAAATTACTACAGTACTGTTTCCAATATGTAGCCTATTATTACATGAAAACTGAAAAAAAATCTTATATGAACAAAATCTAACAGAAAAGGCTGTATATGAGACATGATGGCATTATTTCTAGGTCTTTGTTTTTTTTTTGTTTTGTTTTTTTCAATAATTGTAGTGTTTGTATGGAAGAATATCTGCAGAACTGCACACAGATTTAACCTTAAACAATTCTATGAGCCCAAGGCACTAAAAAGATCAAGAGGCATATTTTATGAATAAAAGCTAACTACCAACATGAATGAGTCCAAACCAAGCAGCAACCTCCATGAAGCCAATACAGAAGTGCAGAAAATTGCCGTTCCCCCTTATGGCCACTTGAGGTTGGCTCAAAAAGTGAGTCAATTCCCATAGATGGGGGATTACAGGCTGGTTCCAAATCTGGTTATGGCCTGTATGGAGAGCTTCACCCATTTATGAAAACTCTGCTAGGGAGGATTTTTTTTATAACTCATCCTGGAGTACTACCTGGTCTCACGGGAGTTCCTGAAATAGTCTTGACCTATAATCTATTGATTTGTACTGTAGAACATGAATTTTCTTTCCTGTGTGCGTTCCTGCATGCGTGTGTGTTCCACAACGTGAGTTTCCCAACTTTATTCAATGTCTCTGAACACAACTTTTAATCGGTCTGCTATCATATCCAATAATTAAAAGACAAAAAAGTCAATATTTAGTAGTTGGATGAGTGGAATATCAACGAATATCAACATCCATGCCAAATGTCCAAGTTTATACTCATCACAGATTTTCACACACCATTTGTCTGTCTGTAAATGCTATTTATTACAAATATATTGTTAGGAATAGAGATGGACCAATCCGATATTACGTATCGGTATCGGTCCGATACTGACCTAAATTACTGGATCGGATATCGGAGAAAAATAAAAAATGTAATCCGATCCATTAAATATCACGAAAGCACCTCACAAAACTTGCAACACGCCGTAACTCACCTCAGAACGTTAGCACGTCGGAGCAGTATGCATCACGTGATAGAGCGGCTGTGGCATGCGGGACCTGTCGGTGGTCTGGATAGCATTTGGAGCTTCGCTAGCAACCCGGCATTTCATCTCCGACAAAGTTATCCCCGAGAGAAGTAAAGCAAGTGTGTAAGTCCATCTCTGAATGTTTGTAAAGCATTCCTGCGTTAAGCTTAACAAACGATATATGGAGCGACTGCCTCTTCTTGCTGCTACTTCAATCATGAAACTGCTTAATGATCAGCTGATCGGCTTTTCTGTCGCGAGTCCGTGTCTCTTGTTTGCTTTTGGCCCACTTTGCACCAGAAAGAGGAAACCAGCGGCTGAACAACAGCAGCACGTTTAAGCTTGATCAGCTGTTGTTAGAATTTATTTAATATTACTTTCTACTCGAGGATCTTTTTCTACGTAGCTGACGCTGGTAACTGTGCAGGGGCGGATCTAGCAAAGTTTAGCCAGGGGGGCCGATAGGGCATTAACAGGGAAAAGGGGGCACAAAGACATACTTTTCTTTCTTATTCTCATTTAAAATGTCGAGCTTTTAATAAATAATTATCTGAATCTACCCCAAAGTTTTAATCTGATGTAAAATGAATAGAAGTCAATTACTGTATATAGTAACTATTAAGTCTAATATATATACCCTAGTAAGCTATAGTACTTTTTCCTTTGGGAAGGTACCATCTGTGCAGTCTGCAATTTTGTTGAAGAAAGATGTTGAATCTATTTAATATTTCTTGAAAAATAATTGATTTCTGTGCATTTTTTTTCACACTGCATCAAATTAAGGTTGATTACGTCGATTAAGCATCATGAGGTGGAGCGTGAGGGGTGGTTCCCTATTTTTTATTTATTTATTTTTGTTGTTGCTGGGAGTTGGAACCCTATTAGTTAGGTTGCTTAATATTTACGCTAAGTACTCTTTAAAATACCAGAATAGGGAGGATGGTGTAGGTTTAAGTTTATTAGATTGATCAGTATTGCTGAACTATGAAATATTTTTTTTTGCATACAGGTATAACAGAATAGCTTTAGTGTAGTTGTTGTTTTAAACTTGAGTATGAACTTATACAAAATGCAGCAAGATATTTAAAAAACAGTTTTGTTGATTAAAAAACACTATATCGGATTCATATCGGTATCGGCAGATATCCAAATTTATGATATCGGTATCGGACATAAAAAAGTGGTATCATGCCATCTCTAGTTAGGAGTAGACATTTTTTAAAAAAAATCCTGATCTAATAAGTACCAAACCCCTATGGTCCCTCCTGTGGGTGGTGGGCCAACAGGAGGTCCAACTAGAAAAGGAGCCAGTTGACATGGTTCAGGCATCTGACTAGAATGCCTCCTGGGTGCCTCGTCTGTGAAGTATTCCAGGCATACCTCCTACCAGGAGCAGGCCCACAGGGCAGACCCAACACTCACTGGAGAGATTTTATCTCTCGGCTGGCTTGGGAACATCTCGGTGTCCCTCTGGATAAGCTGGAGGAGGTGGTTAGGGTGAGGGAAGTTCGGGTTTCTCTCCTCAGACTGCTTCGCCCACTACCCTAACACTAACAAGTGGCAGAAAATGGATGATTAAAGCCATGCTTTTGAAAACGTGCTTGCCATGGTGGCAAGATGGGGCTTTTAGAAATGTTAATGAGTGTGTGCACATACAGATACTGTATAATAAATTGCATTTGACTCCAAATACTGCCATGGAACAGGTTACACAAATAAAGGTGTCTGAAGATGCATCTTTAACTTTCAATTCAATTCAATTTTATTTATATAGCGCCAAATCACAACAAAAGTCACCTCAAGGCGCTTCATAAGCGCCTTGACAAAAACAACAAGCAGTTCTAAAATCTATACAGTGTTTAAAGGAGTAGTAATAGTATTTGCTCTGTTACTCATATTTCAAAATATTACAAAATTTCTGTCAACTTAAATATTAAGTTCCAGTTTTTGCCTACCAACCGCCATATTCATACTGCATGATTCAAAGCACATACTTGAAAATATATCAGAGTGCAATTTTAACAAATCATTGTAATTTGATCTAATGATAGTGTTTTTCATTCAATCAACAACAGTATAATCAAGCAATTGGAAAGAAGCTGAGCACCGCAGCTTGGCAGGTCTTCTGATCCTCAAAATTCTTCCGCAAAGTGAGAGAAAAACAACACAAAGCAGCATGCAACTTCCTACTTTCATGCAAGATGTTACTGAATGTTTTT
Organism: Haplochromis burtoni; assembly: GCF_018398535.1. Classification (NCBI taxonomy): domain Eukaryota; kingdom Metazoa; phylum Chordata; class Actinopteri; order Cichliformes; family Cichlidae; genus Haplochromis; species Haplochromis burtoni. The sequence goes on from NW_024582394.1 coordinate 529,503, forward strand.
ACAATAGGAAAACAATTATCTTTAAGTTCTGTCACCTATCAGAATCAGAATCGTGTTTATTGGCCAAGTATATGTGCAGACACATACAAGGAATTTGGTTCCGGTAGATGGTGGCTCTCAAGCACAGCAATGTAAATCACGGAGACATTCTTGATGTAAATTTCCCATTCCACCACATCTAATGGACTGAGATCTTGTGACTGTGAAGGTGATTCGAACACAGTGAATTTACGTTCAAGTTCAAGAAACCAGTTTGAGCTCGTTTGAGCTTTGTGAAATAGTATGCTTCAATCAGAAAGTGGGTACACTGTGGTATTAAACGGATGGATGTGGTCAGCAATAATACTGAGATAGGCTGTGGCATTTCAACAATAATACAGTAAATTGGTACAACGGGGCCCAAAATGTGCCACCAAAGTATCCTTTAAATAACTGGAACACTGCTAGATCCATGCTTTCATGTAGCTTTGATCACTCATCAGACCAGGTAACATTTTTCCAAAGTTCTCTTGTCCAATTTTTTGTGAGCTCATGTGAATTTTTAGTCTCTGTTTCCTGTTCTCAGTTAACAGGAGTGGCACCTAGCGTGATCTTTCACTGCTGTAGCCCATCTACTTTAAGCTGCATGTTCAGAGAGGCTCTTCTCCATACCTTGGTTGTAAGAAGTTATCATTTGAATTACTGCTGCCTTTCTATCGACTTAAAGCAGGCTGGCCATTCTCCTCTGGCATGGAGAAGCTATTTTTGCTCGCTTGCCAATAGTTTCTCTTTTCTGACCATTCTCTGAAAATCCTAGAGATGGTTGCATGAGAAAATCCCAGTAGATCAGAAGTTTCTAACAGACTCAGACCAGCCCATCTGCCACCAAAAACCATGCTACGTCATAATTATGCAGATTTTTCCTTAATCTGAAACAAGAAATTAAAAATATAATGCATTTAGCATGTTACTAAATAACTTGATCTCACAAGTTTCAGTCATTTAACCAAAACTCTGCAGGAAAGATTTATGCAAAAATACGATATAATTAAAAATAACAGGCCATCTGAGTGTAAGTTGTATATAATATAAAACTTTTACTTTAGATCAATTTTCAGTTCAAAGTCTTACCGGGCTTCCGATTAAAACAAATTACTCCAAGCGTATGCGTAGTCTAATTGCATATACTGTTCATAGCCATAATCAACTTTCACTTCCACAGCCTCTGAGAAAAAAACCTGAAAATTAGCTGTAAGTCAAGCTTTTTGCTGAATAAATTACGATTTAAACCTGGAAATGAGTTGTTATAATTTTCATTTGTTGTTAAGCTTGTAATGTAAGTGCTAAAAAGCCGTGTGATTGATTTTTGATGTCACGTTGCTTTAGTTTCCAGGGACCACAAATTGCAATATTTTTTATTTTTTATTTTACACAACAATGCCTTTTCCTCATCAATGCTTTGTTTTCACAGGAAAGCACATAATTTGTGGTGCTCAGCATGCATTCAAATCACCTTTACCTAAATGATAACTTTACTCTTTGTTATAATTTAAAGCCCACAGTGAATAAAGTGAGCCCAGAAGAATTCATTTAATTACGCTTTATTGTAGACAAATAAGATGTAACAAGTCAGATTTACATATTTTTAAGTGTATATGTTTCACTAACAAGCAGAGGCATTTAACTGGAGGACAGGTGGTCACTGTGTTTCATTATAATCATCTACCTAAAATAAATCAGCAGAAATTGGAGTCATATCGCTGTAAAGTACTTTACCTCATCATAAAACAGAAAAAAACACAAAGTGAACTTCACTTCATTTTCCCCAAGACTATCTCCAAACTCGAGTTGCACAAACTTTTATATTTCTGAAGCTAATGGGAATATCTAAAGAGTCGTGTGAGACGTTTAGTGATAAAATCTAATCGCCAATGCCTTTTGTGTTTGTCTGAAGGTATATTACAGGCATGTGAGACATCTGATCACATTTTCTGGGCAGATGGAATAGCTGAAGTCAGTAAATCTGATGGCTGCACATCTGTTTTTCAATTGGCCGATCTGGAATCCACTCTGTCACCCAAACTCATTACACAGAGAGGAGGAAATGGTAACTGATAAACCTCCGCCGAGTCCATCCATTCTGCAAGCATATTCAATTAAAAAATTCATTTGTCTGAAGGACTTACCATAAATGTATAATGATACTGTGATATACAGGAAACATCACTGTCTATGACCTTGTCCTTTATATAAGGAAACTTTCTCAGGGTCTTTAATCTCTGTATGACAATAATTTAGGTGTGAATACATGTTTGCCTGAAACTTCAATAAAGCAGTCAAGTGTGTGATTGTCACGGCACAGAGTTAAAAAGGAAACAGTTTGCCTGTATTTTGCAGCTGTGGTTTCCACACAAGTGAATTAGTAAATAAATAAATAAAATACAATCTGATAAAAATGAGCCATGTGCTTTGTAAAACGCATCACTTCGAATACCATCCAGATGAAAATAATAACCTTCCTCTTCATCACTGTTACAGATGCTTCTCTGCCTTTAGTTGAGATGGATCTCAGCATCCCAGAACCTCCCACAGTTGTCTCAGCCGCGTGTGCAGCTCCCGGGTCCAAGACAGGATTTGGCAGGATCACAACCACAGGGCAGACATCCAAATTCTCTAAACCTTCACTTTAGCTCCTCCTCTCCCCACCCAAATCTGACTGTCCTTTACTCCCAACTCCACTTTACTTTCTCTTCTTTTATTACATCTCCTCCTGTCTCCTCTAATCAAGACTTGAGTTGACCAGTCTGTCATGACAACTGAATAGAAATAACTTGAAACATGAATTATATTATGATGATTACCAAGAAAGAAAAACAGTAAGTGCACACAGATGTGTTTATTTCACTGTTTGCATCAGTAAATGATTAAAAGACTAGTTAAGGTCAGGTTTGAGTTAATGTAATTAATTGGAATCATCAGAAAACTGAACTGTTTTTCTTTTTTTCTCATCTCCAATCCAATTTCTTCTATACGTGTCTCATATTGTCCCATTTTCTACCTTTTCTCCCCTCTAAACTCGTGCTTCTTGACTTGGCAAAGGGCTGGGCACTGGAACCCTAAATTCACTTTACAGCAGACGAGATCCAGCTTCGTTGATCACATGGTGACTCACAAATGATGCTTTACACCTACAGTTTTCAAATGAACCATTTTAACGTGTTTTTGTTGTTCGTCCCATTTCATTTTCAGTGAAAGCTATTTGAGAGCAAAGCCAACTGATTATTAATGTTGTCCTTATGCCACTCCACAGAATGCTCTGTTGACACTACAGCTTTCAGCTAAATTAATATACATGGTTTTCTAACTAAATAATTGAAACCTTGCTTTGCTTAAAAGGCTGCACATGTGGTAATCAGAGCTTGATTTAAAAAAATAAAACAAAAGCACCACCCACAAAGTCTAACACCTCCTTTTAGTAAAAGATTGGGTGCCTGGTCTCCATTTGCTGAAAAAATTTGATTTATTTTAGCTGTTGTCCACTGAGCCTGGGGATCAACAAAACACAGCAAGTTCACTTTCCCCACTTCTGAAACTGCCCATCTGCCATGTAGGTGAGAAGGAGAGCAAAGAAAGATGAGGGGAATAGAAAGGAGGAATGATTCAGCTGCTGTGAACCCTCTGGCTCGTTCTTTTGTCTCTTCTTGGTGGCAAGTGAGCATCTGGCAGCCCAAAGCTCTCCAGGTCTCCCCTTCCATATTTCTTTCATTCTCTCTATTGGTTTCTTTCGGGTCCTGACAAAAGCAAGCTGGCAGACAAACCCAGTCAAGCAGAACATGGTGCTCAGATGTGAGACCATTCGTTTTAACAGGAGCAAGTCAAGGGAAATAGTCTCTCCTTTTCTGCTACTCTGGTCGGTTTTGTACGGGGTTTCAAAATGAGGGGAGTATCAGGGTGATGAAAAAGATGTTATCGCAGCAGAAAAGTGATTTGTGCTGTTTTTAGAAGCACAAATATATATCTCAGAAATCTTTGTCAACAATTATAAATGCAAAGCCATTTAAACAAAATAGAAACGATGCTGGCTTTTTTCCAGGTGCCCTTACCCTTGAATCAGCTCAGAGTAAGATGGAAATGCTGCAGATGATTAGTGACACACATGACTCATCTGGATTTCAAGGAGGCACATCATCATCAACCAAGGTCCTTCTGGCAGCTGCGAGAACAATTGCGGCTGGATATTGGTTCACATTCAGGTTGGGCACCTAATCACAAACTTGATAGGACTCTGTCAGGTAACTGGAGCTGTAATTTTTCGCTCCGGTGATTTCAGAAAAGCCATTTGATATATATGTTTCAAAGCTAAAACAGACAGCTTATCTGATCAGCAGGAACATTTTATGATAAATTACATACAAGCTAAGGTCAAAAAAATGGGACCACCCAAATGTCAACAATAAGGCTACACAGAGTGACGGATGAGATTTCTGTTCTAGAGTGGCTCCATTTCCTGCCAAGTTCTCAGCCCCGAGGGAGCTGAATTAATTGCAGTAATTTCTAATACAACACTTTGTGCTGAATACTCTCATTCTGGGATGCAGCTCCTTCACATGACAACTCCGCTGTGATAATCAAGCAGTCAGAAGAGAACAAAAGAAAGACAGAAAATGGGCCTTAATTTGTTGATAACATTTGTGCATGCTGTTATCCAAAAGTTAAAAAAAAAATAGAAATATTTAAGCAAAGATATCTGCTGTAAAGAAAAACAGATTTAACAACTGTCATTTTCAACATTTTAATGGAAAACAATGGCTGTTTACAACAACATTTTGCTTATGAATCACTGCATTACTTCATTATTTACCTGATTCTTTAGCCGTATTGTTTAATACGACTATTGTTGTTGCCACTTGGGCTGATAAAAACATTTTCATCATCACTGAAATGCTTTGTGTTAAACTATATTCAAAAGATAGACAGGCCAAGGTAATACCAAGGCCAAGGTCAGCTTCTGTAATTCAATATATCATTCAACATTTTTCACTGGACTTTGTAAGAGCATGAAAGTATCAGAACGTAGTAACAGAAAGTAGACATTGTTATAGGAGATAATGTGAGGCTGGTGCAGAACATAGGAAGAGAAACTACAAGTGTGCAAACATTGGCATTAACTTTTCATCATCTTAACTTGAGTTATCTACAGAGAGACTTTGATTAAAGCTGATGAGCCACACCATGAAGCTGTGGGAAAGAGTTGTTGAAGCTAGGTTAAGGAGAGAGGTAAATGATCAGTGAGCAGCATCATGGCTTCATGCCGAGAAAGAGCACTATAGATGCAATGCTTGATTTGAGAGTGTTGCACTGTGTCTTTGCAAATTTAGAAAAAGCATATGATAGGGTGCCAAAAGAGGAACTGTGGTAAGTAAGGCAAGAGTGGCAGAGAAGTATGTGAGGCTGGTGCATGTATGATGGCAGAAAGACCGTGGTGATGTCAGCTGGAGTGACAGATGGGTTTGAGGTGGGGGTGAGAGCCCATACTTGTTTGCTGTGATGATAGAAAATTTGACAAATGAGGTCAGGCAAGAATCTCCATGGACTGAAAACAGAGTGCAGTTCAATTAATTGAATTCAGATAAGTTAATTTTTTTACATAGTTCCAATTCAAAACAACAGTCACCTTAAGGTACTTTATATACACCTTGAGAGCACAAGAGCAGCAAAGAAGACATTTAACAGAAGGATAGCAGCAAGAATGAAAGAGAAGATTCACAAGACATTAGTGAGCCCTGCTATGATGTATGATATGTATGGTACTAACACAAAGACAGGAGGCTAAGCTGGAGATGGCAGAGCTGAAAGATGCTCAGATATTTGTTGGGACTGACAGAGACAGGCAAGATTAGAAATGAGTGCATTAGAGGGACAGTTTGGACACAAAGTTTGAGAGAAGGTTGAGATGGTTTAGACATGTACAGAGGAGAGATAGTGGATATATTGGACAAACAATATTAAGTGTGAAGCTGCCAGGGAGAAGGAAAAGGGGAAGAGCACAGAAAAAGATTAATGGATGTAGTCCAGGAGGATAAACAAATGGCTGGTGTGACAGAGGAGGACGCTAGAGATAGGTTCAGATGTAGGCAGATAATCTGCTGTGGTGACACCTAAAGAGAGTAGCAGGACGATGATGATGACTGCAACAATGGAGGGGAAAAAGAAGGAGCTTATAGTCTTTTCTTTTCTGCTAGTATACAGACATTTCTGAAGTAGGGATGCTCCTTGGGCTGTTTTCCTTGTGGATTAAATTGGTGGGAAAAATGACTAGTCTAAAGGTAAGAAAACAAATTGTTAAAACTGAGGAACATTTACTGGAAAAGGTTAAACACTCCTTGTTGCAAATGCTACATGTGCATTTAAGGGTCATAATAGCTGTTTATGTTTAATTATCACAACGTAATTTAATTTCACGTGAATTGTGTGACACTTTGCACCCTGCATAACACTGTAGACACACAAGGTCAGATTAGTTTGCAGAGTGTAGCTTCTTTTCTTGTCGGTTAACCCTTCACTTATACAAGGACTTTTTAAATGACCCTAACTCTGCAGTTTCTTTCTAGATATAAAATTGAAACAGTTTTGGGGAAAAAAAGAGAAGATGAGCTTTGTGGGGATATTTGGTGCATCATGGTAGTACAAGGCATTCACAAGTTACTGCTGTTTAAACACAGATTTTTTTAAACACAAAAAAGTTGCTTTGTCTAGATGTTACCATGTCCACTTCACATTACCATAGTCTTCAATCATTTTGGGCTAGAGAGAAAATTTAAATGGTTCCTGAAAGATTTGTTTTTCATTTTACAGCCAAAATTTAAAAATAAGTGCATTAGGCTTGTATAAATCTTAGTCAAAGGATCCTCATGCTTGTGCAGAATGTGGTCACGCTTGAGGTTGTGGTTGAGTGGGTTTACCTCGCTGACATGCAACCATTCAATTTCTATTACAAAGTGCTGCAGCACTGTGCTGGCTAGCACAACTGTCATCTGTCTTACTTTATACTTTATGTCTTTTTTTGAGTTTAGTCAACTAACTGCACACATACATAATCCGAATCAGCTGAAGGCATTGTGATTTAGTAGTTAATCACTACACAATGAGAAGTTTCCAGATTTCAGCCTTCTGGTCAGCTGGTGTCCTTCTGTTTAGAGTATGTCCACGTGTTATTTAGCTGGTTAGAATTGTTTAATGAAAGTACTGACTTACTATGACCTTCCCAGCAATCATGGCTGTAGGTAATTATCACCTCATATAATTGCATTCGCTCAATCATGCTTAACAGTAATGGAGAGTGTGTTTCCACCAGTTTACAAAATTAGGTACCATTGGTGGAAAATTCAGCATCTACAAACTTTCTTACCTTACCTGTTTCACAGATAGAAGACTGCTTGTGTGGGTTCTCTCTGGGCACTGTACTTTCCTCCTACAGTCTAAAGACATGCTTGTTAGGCAAATTGGTCAGTCTAAATTGAGTGTAGGTGTGAATGCAAGTGTGAATGATTGTCTGTCTCTGTGCATTAGCCCTGTGATGGACTGGTGGCCTGTCCATAGTGTACCCTCTCTCTCCCTATGACAGCAGGGTAGGCTCCACACCTCACACAACACTGTATTTTTACTTAGTATTAGGGATACACTACATCTCATGATACATGTCTAACTGATTCTAACAACACAGGCATCTTCATACCTTAACATGGAAGAAATCCAATAAAAATTACTACAGTACTGTTTCCAATATGTAGCCTATTATTACATGAAAACTGAAAAAAAATCTTATATGAACAAAATCTAACAGAAAAGGCTGTATATGAGACATGATGGCATTATTTCTAGGTCTTTGTTTTTTTTTTGTTTTGTTTTTTTCAATAATTGTAGTGTTTGTATGGAAGAATATCTGCAGAACTGCACACAGATTTAACCTTAAACAATTCTATGAGCCCAAGGCACTAAAAAGATCAAGAGGCATATTTTATGAATAAAAGCTAACTACCAACATGAATGAGTCCAAACCAAGCAGCAACCTCCATGAAGCCAATACAGAAGTGCAGAAAATTGCCGTTCCCCCTTATGGCCACTTGAGGTTGGCTCAAAAAGTGAGTCAATTCCCATAGATGGGGGATTACAGGCTGGTTCCAAATCTGGTTATGGCCTGTATGGAGAGCTTCACCCATTTATGAAAACTCTGCTAGGGAGGATTTTTTTTATAACTCATCCTGGAGTACTACCTGGTCTCACGGGAGTTCCTGAAATAGTCTTGACCTATAATCTATTGATTTGTACTGTAGAACATGAATTTTCTTTCCTGTGTGCGTTCCTGCATGCGTGTGTGTTCCACAACGTGAGTTTCCCAACTTTATTCAATGTCTCTGAACACAACTTTTAATCGGTCTGCTATCATATCCAATAATTAAAAGACAAAAAAGTCAATATTTAGTAGTTGGATGAGTGGAATATCAACGAATATCAACATCCATGCCAAATGTCCAAGTTTATACTCATCACAGATTTTCACACACCATTTGTCTGTCTGTAAATGCTATTTATTACAAATATATTGTTAGGAATAGAGATGGACCGATCCGATATTACGTATCGGTATCGGTCCGATACTGACCTAAATTACTGGATCGGATATCGGAGAAAAATAAAAAATGTAATCCGATCCATTAAATATCACGAAAGCACCTCACAAAACTTGCAACACGCCGTAACTCACCTCAGAACGTTAGCACGTCGGAGCAGTATGCATCACGTGATAGAGCGGCTGTGGCATGCGGGACCTGTCGGTGGTCTGGATAGCATTTGGAGCTTCGCTAGCAACCCGGCATTTCATCTCCGACAAAGTTATCCCCGAGAGAAGTAAAGCAAGTGTGTAAGTCCATCTCTGAATGTTTGTAAAGCATTCCTGCGTTAAGCTTAACAACGATATATGGAGCGACTGCCTCTTCTTGCTGCTACTTCAATCATGAAACTGCTTAATGATCAGCTGATCGGCTTTTCTGTCGCGAGTCCGTGTCTCTTGTTTGCTTTTGGCCCACTTTGCACCAGAAAGAGGAAACCAGCGGCTGAACAACAGCAGCACGTTTAAGCTTGATCAGCTGTTGTTAGAATTTATTTAATATTACTTTCTACTCGAGGATCTTTTTCTACGTAGCTGACGCTGGTAACTGTGCAGGGGCGGATCTAGCAAAGTTTAGCCAGGGGGGCCGATAGGGCATTAACAGGGAAAAGGGGGCACAAAGACATACTTTTCTTTCTTATTCTCATTTAAAATGTCGAGCTTTTAATAAATAATTATCTGAATCTTACACCCAAAGTTTTAATCTGATGTAAAATGAATAGAAGTCAATTACTGTATATAGTAACTATTAAGTCTAATATATACCCTAGTAAGCTATAGTACTTTTTCCTTTGGGAAGGTACCATCTGTGCAGTCTGCAATTTTGTTGAAGAAAGATGTTGAATCTATTTAATATTTCTTGAAAAATAATTGATTTCTGTGCATTTTTTTTCACACTGCATCAAATTAAGGTTGATTACGTCGATTAAGCATCATGAGGTGGAGCGTGAGGGGTGGTTCCCTATTTTTTATTTATTTATTTTTGTTGTTGCTGGGAGTTGGAACCCTATTAGTTAGGTTGCTTAATATTTACGCTAAGTACTCTTTAAAATACCAGAATAGGGAGGATGGTGTAGGTTTAAGTTTATTAGATTGATCAGTATTGCTGAACTATGAAATATTTTTTTTTGCATACAGGTATAACAGAATAGCTTTAGTGTAGTTGTTGTTTTAAACTTGAGTATGAACTTATACAAAATGCAGCAAGATATTTAAAAAACAGTTTTGTTGATTAAAAAACACTATATCGGATTCATATCGGTATCGGCAGATATCCAAATTTATGATATCGGTATCGGACATAAAAAAGTGGTATCGTGCCATCTCTAGTTAGGAGTAGACATTTTTTTTAAAAATCCTGATCTAATAAGTACCAAACCCCTATGGTCCCTCCTGTGGGTGGTGGGCCAACAGGAGGTCCAACTAGAAAAGGAGCCAGTTGACATGGTTCAGGCATCTGACTAGAATGCCTCCTGGGTGCCTCGTCTGTGAAGTATTCCAGGCATACCTCCTACCAGGAGCAGGCCCACAGGGCAGACCCAACACTCACTGGAGAGATTTTATCTCTCGGCTGGCTTGGGAACATCTCGGTGTCCCTCTGGATAAGCTGGAGGAGGTGGTTAGGGTGAGGGAAGTTCGGGTTTCTCTCCTCAGACTGCTTCGCCCACTACCCTAACACTAACAAGTGGCAGAAAATGGATGATTAAAGCCATGCTTTTGAAAACGTGCTTGCCATGGTGGCAAGATGGGGCTTTTAGAAATGTTAATGAGTGTGTGCACATACAGATACTGTATAATAAATTGCATTTGACTCCAAATACTGCCATGGAACAGGTTACACAAATAAAGGTGTCTGAAGATGCATCTTTAACTTTCAATTCAATTCAATTTTATTTATATAGCGCCAAATCACAACAAAAGTCACCTCAAGGCGCTTCATAAGCGCCTTGACAAAAACAACAAGCAGTTCTAAAATCTATACAGTGTTTAAAGGAGTAGTAATAGTATTTGCTCTGTTACTCATATTTCAAAATATTACAAAATTTCTGTCAACTTAAATATTAAGTTCCAGTTTTTGCCTACCAACCGCCATATTCATACTGCATGATTCAAAGCACATACTTGAAAATATATCAGAGTGCAATTTTAACAAATCATTGTAATTTGATCTAATGATAGTGTTTTTCATTCAATCAACAACAGTATAATCAAGCAATTGGAAAGAAGCTGAGCACCGCAGCTTGGCAGGTCTTCTGATCCTCAAAATTCTTCCGCAAAGTGAGAGAAAAACAACACAAAGCAGCATGCAACTTCCTACTTTCATGCAAGATGTTACTGAATGTTTTTACAATAGGAAAACAATTATCTTTAAGTTCTGTCACCTATCAGAATCAGAATCGTGTTTATTGGCCAAGTATATGTGCAGACACATACAGGGAATTTGGTTCCGGTAGATGGTGGCTCTCAAGCACAGCAATGTAAATCACACACACACACACACACACACACACACACACACACACACACACGTGTCTATATATACACATTACACATAACATACACAAAGCTGTGTAAACCAACTATAAATAACTAATCTAAACTTATATACATAAAATACAGAAATGAAATGAGGTGGAATGAATACTACAGAATGTACATAAGGTGCAGTTGCAGTCTGGCAGTGGGAGCAGTGTGACAGGTCAACTGTTT
>NW_024582394.1:540883-550622 GCF_018398535.1 Haplochromis burtoni
AGAAGGGAGATGGCGAGGGGAAAGAAACTGTTCCTGTGTCGGGTGGTCCTGGTCTGCAGGCTTCTGTACCGTCTGCCAGAGGGCAGCAGATCAAAAAGTCTGTGACCAGGGTGTGAGGGGTCTGCGATGATTTTCCCTGCCCGTTTCCTGGTTCTTGAGAGGTACAGATCCTGGATGGAGGGCAGGGGGGCGCCGATGATCCTTTCTACTGCCCGTACAGTCCGCTGCAGTCTGTTCCTGTCCTGTTTAGTGGCTGCACCATACCAGACTCAATGACCGCAGTGTAGAACTGGGTCAGCATCTCCCGTGGAAGACTGTACTTCCCCAGTTGTCTCAGGAAGTACATCCTCCTAATGCTTTTTAACTTTTTAAAATTTACACTACATATTAACACCACAACGTGGTTCTGAAAAGCATGTTAGAGGCTGCATGATTGACTTGAAGGTCAAACAACAGCCCATTGCAGCAGATAAAATGTTATGTTGAGTCAGTTTATCCATATGCAAATGTATATTCAGAGTGCCACATTAATAGAGGCCTGACCTGGCACAGGCTTCACTGCAGGATCATAGCAGGAAAGCAAACGCTAAGTACACAGAGGAGGCAGGCTTCCTCCAAAATAACTGTCTGGTTGGTGTGTTTTCAGGACAATTCTGCCTCTTTATCTTGCCTGAGCCTCAGCGGATACTCAGACTGACACATTCCAGCTGCTTTTCTGCACTCACCGCAGACAATATAAACTGCCAACTACTGAGGATGTGTAACGGGATGCACACTGTGCCCTTAAGGATTTATGCCCCAGTCTCTTTGAAGTCTTGCTGCAATCTCTGTAATTGTCTGGCCTTTTGTGGACTAATTGCTTGTCTGCTGCACTGTGGCATAGTACAATTGCTGAAAGGAGGACTTAAGGCTTGTGTCTTGAAATAGAGATATCATGGGCTGTGCTATGGTTTAGCTTGCTTAACATACCTGAGAAATACCACTCATATGTTTTGCAAGAGAACCCTAACACAGCATGAAAAATGAATACTAAAATCATAGAAAATGCACACACAAAGCACATCAATAACCTTCCCAGCCCTGCTGAGACTCATAGAACTCATAGCTTGTTAGGGCCAACTCAGCACAATGGCAACAGCTTGATTGGACCATATATGAACTGACAGGCCACATAATTTCCAACACCCTTTTATCTGTCAGATGCTGACTGTCTACACTACAGCATGTGACTTTTGTGATAAGGTTGCCATGACATTTTCCAGATGGCGGCTGAAAAATGTCGGAAACAAAAGGCTGGTTAAATGGATTCTATCAATTGCAGCGGGTTTGACGCTTTCTTATCAACAGGCTAATTCCCCGAAGGAATAGGATGTGCCAGGGGAGGAGACTAATGACAAAAATGGAGGCCTGTATTCCCCAGACATCCTATCTGGGTCTAAGCTAGGATGCTTATGTGCCGCAGCACTAGCCAGTTCCAACAGCCTCTCTTTATCTTTTGCTATGCATCACTTGCCACCTTGATACCAGGTTGAAAGGTCAAACCTATATCAGATTTATCTTTATATTTTTTTTTTAAAAATGCAGTATTTTTTATACTTGTAACCCTGTGTGAAAGTGGGGGGGTGGGAGGATTTCTACTGCTGAGAAATGTGCCAATGCACAGCATGTAAAGCCAGGCTGACAATGACACATGACAATGACAACTCTTTTGGTGCTCAGACTCCTGGTGAGATTGGATCCACGGTGACAATACAGCAGTATGAATAACTCCAGCAGTGGATTAGATGAGGGAGCTCATAACAGACTGTTCATACCATTTATACTGAAGCAAATAAACATAGGCAGCAGGTGACATGTCCAATGGCTATTGTACTTGAGAAGTACAGGACTCCTGAGGCAATATTTTGAACTTTCTGGATAAGTGTGACTCCAAAAAATGGACCTGCTACTGGATTGAAATGTTGAACACTACATTTATATCATATAAAAATAGCATATTGTGCCATATTCTTATCTTTAAGATACTTTTTCAGATACAATATGTGTTTTTGACTTAATTTCACAATAATCCAGAGGAGATTTACAGAGCAGCTGGTGCCGTTTTACACAGTGGGACCTTTTGGCAGCGGGAGTAGTAGTAGCGCGTCATCTGTAAGACAACGGGGTGTGGCGTCTGCTGAGCTGTTCATTTGTGAAATGAGCAGTGCTGCAGTTGTAATCAAGGCTCACCAACAAAACTCAATCTAGGCCCAGGCATAAAACAACTGGGGATGACACCAGCACCATCAGCACCAAGGCAGCTGAGAAGATTTTCAGCCATGATCATACTTACTGTTGATTTACTGAAAGACATTCATCAATAAATTTAAATGTAATGTTCACCTTCAACACCTTTAAACAGAATAAATTGTCTAGATGCATTAACCATATTAATTTTGATAACTTAAACCAAAATTTCCTAAATTAAAAATGTTTTGTTTCTTGATTAATATCTTTTTAAACTGGCTGATACCATGAACAATTTCTTCGGGGTATTCTGTTTTTATCTAATATTATGAATACAGTTCCCTAAAACTGATGGTGCAGGTTTTATGATGAATAGCAGCAGAAAGCATAAGCTGCCTCTCAGCATCACAGGTCCCACATGTTGCTTAACTCAGGAACCGATTTGTCTGTGTGATAGGATAAAAAGTGAAACCTGCTGGAAGATAATCTCACAACACAATGGAGCTGATGAGGACATCTTTGTGCAGAGGAAACAAAGAAGTCCTGCAGGACACAGCGGTGTGCAGAAATATCAAAGCACTGTTGACTGGGTAATCACAATCAATACATTTCCTGAGTCAGTAATGTGTCTGGGGGAAAAGGCACAAATATGTACAGTGCGCAAAAAAGACTAATGCAGAAACATGAAAAGCATTAATATTTTGTGGTCTACACTAAAATGACACACTAATAGGGAAAACACTTTAAAACTACTTTCTCTATGAAAACAGTTTGAAGTAAATGTTTAAGCTTATCAGTGTTTCAACAAACCTACCTATGGAAAAACTAGGAACCTAGCCTATTTTAATGCATGAATGATACAGTTCACCTTATAGAATCATAAAACACCTCCTTTATGTCCTTTATGACACTAATGAAAATAAATTAGATGCCACACAGTTTTGAATTTTCACTGCATCTATCTTGGGGCAGTTATTTAATATACCAATTATTATTTTACCAATAAATATGAATTGGTTAAAAATATATTATTATTTATTATTAAATGTGTTTATTTGTCACAATTAATTTGATCAAGTTAGGAAGCTATTTATCATTTAGACAAGATATTCATTTAAATATAAAGAAGCCGAGGTACTGGTATTGCTGTCAGTCAGAACTTGAGATAACTGAACTGATGAATCTCTATTTTAAAATGGATTAAAAATACACAATAAGAGTTTCTGGTAAAGATAAATTGTATTTTATTAGTGAATCACATAGCACTAACACTAGTAACACTAGCAGGTGTGTCTAGTTTAGATGTCTGTATGTTGCATTCCATAGATTTTATAGATGTAGCTTGCTAACCAAGCTACCTAGCATTAGCTTAGAAGTTAGCACTTCACCCTGTTGTTCAAATACGTCAAATAAACAAACAAAAAAAAAATCAAAGTCCAAAACACTAACTTCCAGGCTTCAAAATGCTGTATGCAAAAGTATCGTTTAGCTGTGATGTTGACAGATACATGTTTCCTATGCAGTTGATAATTCTAAATCACTAGCAAACTAGCCAACAGACAAAAACAAACAATGACAAAAAAAGGCAAAATAAAAAAAAAAAACTGACATAATTCACTGAATACTTCATTAAGCAGCAGCTTAATATATTCATACATACACACCCTGCTGACACTCAAAATATTCATCAGAATGCTAGTATTTGAGAAACTGCTGATTCTACTAGGATTTTCCTACACAACCATCTCTGGGGTTTACAGAAAATTGTTTGAAAATGCCTTATTGATACCGGAGATCAGAGAAAAACGGGCAGAATATTTTTGCTGATCATATCCCTTTTAACATATTTTGATGGTTGTTTTAAGCATATAATGTAATAATTATCACAGTGAGGTTCAATTCACTGTACTTATATGGCCTCAATAGTCAACAGATGTCAATCCAATAAAATACCTTATGGATGTGGTGGAACAGGATATTCACATCATGGAGATGCAGCAGACAAACTATGTGATATGAATTTGGATCTCTGAGAAATGTTTTCAGCCTTTTTCTGAATGAAGAATGCAGGTAGTTCTGAAGGTAAAACGGAGTTCCAACCAAGCACTAACACAGTAGTTGTACGTGTATTCTGTAATATGTCAGTGTAATGCTACATTTCATTTATTCCAACATTGTTTAATTATGTATTGTATTTAGTATTGTAATTATGTATTTAGTCACTTGCTCAGGGCATTTATCTACACATTAAACTAACAGATGTGGTGAGAAATGATCAGGTGTGCCGTGGACCTGATTAGTACTCTAAGCGACTGGTGTTAGTAACGGGCAGAACAACTACATTCTCTTCCACTGGAGGGCAGTACAACTATCTGCTCCAATTAAATGGGTTGCCAACTGCCAGTAAAACAGAAGAAGACGAAGAAGAAATTACATAATCCTGTCGTTAAGTCTGACGTCACTAGCCGTGTGTGGGCCTAAACTCCACTGTAGGTCCATATATCAAACGATCACTATGGCATTACTGAGAGTTGAAAAACTGTCTAAAGTCTTTCATCTTTAGCTCTACCAGGTGTAACAATTGAGTTTAACATCCAGGCATCCATGAAAACGGAATTTATGACATTTAACGGAGTTAGAAGTTAGCAGGAAGTTAGCTCGCCAGCTTCTATCTAAATACAATATAGCATGTCCTTTTGGAAACAAATTAAAACGTACAGCTCTGTTATCACTTCCAACATAAATGAAGACAGAAAACTAAACAGCAGTGACGTTTGTAGGGTTACTGAAGTTTGGCTAGCTGGTATATAATGATGTGCTACGTGACCGCTAGCGACACAGCTATGTTAGCATAATATAAACAAGCTAACTTTTTTTCCACTCGATAAAAGTTAACGCGAGTGTTCTCGTGGTCAGGAAAAATGTAATCGCGTGGCAGGATGCTGTAAAAGGACCAAACTTCAGCCAGGAGAACAACTGAGATAATCCATCCACAATACGAGGTTAGTCATTCATATACTGCTGCATGGGCTGGGCTGTAGTTACATCCTAAGGTTTTAAAAACTGAGCTTAAATAAATGATTAGTGGTAATAAAAGCCGAGGGAGGTCAACAGGGATCACTGACTGTTTTAGGAGCTTTTTGGGATTAAACAGAAGAAAATACAAAACATTAAACATGTTAACAACACAAAAACCATATTAAACGTAGACTACTTTAGGCCCGGAAGTAGGATTCGTCACGTCATCACTTAACGACCGGATAGCGATGCAGTGAATGAGACAACACAGTGTGTAATAGCAATAGATAAATACAGACGTGGACAAAATTGGTACCCTTCGGTCAAGGAAAGAAAAACTCACAATGGTCACAGAAATAACTTTAATCTGACAAAAGTAATAATAAATAAAATAAAAAAATCTATGAATGTTAACCAATAAAAGTCAGACATTGCCTCAAAAGGTTGTGCAACAAAATATTAAATTTTGGGTACCATCATTTTTGTCCAGGCCTGTTCCATGCATTTATTTTTTAAATAATTCTGTTGAAGCTTTGTTGAAAAGCAATGTCTTTTTGTGACATTTTTGTTTGGTGGTGTACCGTGTGATTTTTCTAATGTAAAATATGTGCCTTGGCTCCAAAAGGTTTGGAAACACTGCTCTAGACCACATGCAGGTCCAAAATCTAGGTCTGTGAAGGTTCTCAGTCATCCAGGTCATCATAGTCTAAGGAGCTTGGAAAGAAAGGCATCTGGACTTCTTTAAGTTTTCTTGAAGACGTTTCACCTCTCATCAGAGAAGCTTCTTCAGTTCTAAGGGCAATTGGTGGAGAGACCCAGATTTTAAGCCCTACGGGAGTATCCCCAAGAGGGTCATCCCAAAGACCAAGCTCCTTAGATCCACAATGTAGCTGAAAACATATCCTGAAGGTTCATTATTGTCCAAGTTGTTTTCCTTTGAAAACTATCAGTAATAAGCACATCTCTAACTCGTTTTTTTTCTTTTACAATTATCCATCCATCTGTTTAGATTTCTTGAAACATGCCGAGTAGTGGACCCAGGGGGATTCAGTTCTTGTCTTTTGACAGGTCATTCTAATTTTCCTCCCCATGAATGCCTCAAAATAGCAGCAACTGCAACAGACAGATGGCTTTGAACTGGGGTCATAATAAAATTTTCTACGTTCCATTTAGATAACTTTTTGTTTGTATAATGATAATGTTGGATAAAAGGATTGCTTACTGCACACCTTGGTTACAAACCAATGGTCTGTATTCAGTTATGGAGGATACAGGTTTAAAAAGTATGAGGCTCATTTCTTTTTCCATGATTAAACAAAATGTGATGCAGCACATTCTGTCAGGAAGTGGGTTTATTTCTTCACTGTGTATTAACATAAAAGAGTCAAAATAAATATTAAAAGTTAATAAACATAAAAAATAACAGTGTGACAAAAAGGCTCCAAGCTATTTCCCCCATGCATTTAACTTTAATGATATCATAATGCACAATTGTTCCTTGGAGAACAAGAAGATGGAAAAACAGAAGAAAACAAGATCACAAAGGAGACATGTTTCTAGACTGTTCCATGAAACACAAAGCCTTACTGAATAAACAAACTTAGACCAACAAATAAAACAAAAATTAAAGCCAAACTTCAGCACTAAATTCTAAATGCTAATAATGTACAGTTTCCTACTTGGTGCATTTTTGTGACTTGTTACTCAGTTTGTGTAAAACACTGGCACAATAACATTTCTCAGTTAATCTTTAAATCAACTGACAGAAAAGAGAAAATGCTCTCAATGAATGGAGTCCAAAGCAGCAAACTTCACATCCAAGACTCTGAAGCCCTGTGACAAATTAAGTACACTTTGCTGCTATCACAGGAGGTAAGACAGTAATTAGTATCTAGGTCTTGCAGATCATTGGCAAGTGTGGCTACCTCCAGAAAAGCATGTGAAACAATGTCACAGTCTTCCCCAGGAGTGGATGTCCTTGTAAACTCCCAGCAGATTCAAACAATGCAGTGCTCAAAGAAAGGAAAAAAAAAACAAAAACCCAAAGCCATATATCAGACTCTACAGGCTTCCATTAAATGTTAAAGTTCATGAGTTGGCAGGGAAAACCAGTCGTCTCTAAAAAGATCAGCACAGCTTAAGTTTGCCAAGTTTCATAAACAAAGTAGCACATTCTCCTTTAGACTGATGAAACAGCTGGTTTTTTAATGTCAGTTCAAATAACTTGTTGATAAGATAACAATATATTAATATTACATATAATTCAGTTATAAGAAAAAAAGGAAAGCTAGAGAAGATATTGATTTTTAGAATAATTCTTTGTTTTGGTAGAACATTTATTTAAAATGATTAATTTTTGATCACTGTAAAACATTAAGTAACAGTGATTTAGTTCAAATTTATCTTAGGCTTTGTTGAATGTTCAATAAAAATTTCAACCAAATCCATAGTAAAATATGCAATTAGTGAAGCTTAAAAAGATTTTTTTAAATGAAATTTTGCTCTGGAGGCTCCAACTTAAAAAATGTATGACTAAAAAAAGTATTTGGTTTAGATCTTTGGGATTTTGCAAGGTCCAGTGAACTTAATAGAAGTTTTTCTTTTCTTTCTTTTTTTTTTTTTTACATGACATTCAGCAAAATCCTTGACATAAATTGGAGTGAGGTGAATTGGTACTGAATAGCCCATATGTTAAAAAGAGGAAAAATGCAATAAAACTGACAAGACAAGCAAGTTGGAACTCCAGCCCAGTGGGTCTGTTTGATAAATATATCTCATATGTTTGGGCCAGAATGCATAACAGGTGCAAAACTAAATGCAATCCTGTTCATGTAGGCAAACAGTGAGTTTGTCAACAGAAGCGTAATTTAAGACTGTGTAAAACAAATTTTATACAGTGATATATAGATATATATGTATGTATATATGAAGAATGGCAAACCCAAACTTGACAAACCTCTGCAGGAGAAAATTCTGTCTGTTACATTAAAAAGATACCCATAATCAGCAACAGTTAACTTCTCCCTTTCCTCAGAAGTGACTTCAGACGTTTTATACTTCCTATCTGCCCTATAAGCAGGTTAGTAACCTTGAGCATAACAGCATCATTATGACCGAACTGCACTCTCATCTCATCAGAATGCAAAAATCTAATTTACGTGGCACATCTCTGGGAGAAGACATCAACATTGCAATATTGTATCGCAGGACTAAATGGATTTCCAAGTGCCTTCACACATATTACCACATCTTTATGTTTTTTTTACATAGGAATATTACTGCAGTGGATAGGGCTGTGTAACACTGACTTATCTAGAGATACTTAATCAGTTTACCTGGTAATGAAGTTGCCAGTGGTTGAGTAATTTATTGGCATGTTTTTCACTATACTAATGACGTTTTGCCTCATTAAGCCACATAGTGTAGGCAGATATTTTGTCTTAGAGGTTAGGTGTACAGGTTTGACTCTGACTGCAGGTAATAATTTGCTCCTCTTTTTTGTTCATCTGACATATCAGCTTTTGTTAAATATAGTTGTGGAGTTCATAATTTGTTTTATAATTCATACTTATTTTATATGCACACCAGCCATAACTTATCACAACAATATGCAAGCTCATTCTGCCATCATTATCACTGCTGCAGAATTCATATATCAGAATTACATAGGACTTCAAACACAAAAAGTAGGGGAGTTGTTCATGTAAAAATTCATTACCCTAACAGCCTTTTCCTTCATCTGTAAACAATACCTTTAACCAAGTTGTCTGCAAGGAGTGCTTGTCATTAAATCAAGAAGCAGCTCTACAGAGGTCTTTACTTTTAATGGTTACAAAGATAAATGGTGGTGTTAGGACAGGTTGTTGAGGTCAGGCAAGGCTCTCAGTCTGAAAGCACCTCTGAAGTCTTCACAAGAAACCTTCCCCAGCAAATTTTCAGTTGTTTTTTTTTTTTTTTTTTGCCATGAAAAGTTAAGTTGCTGTAATCATATGCAGTAATAGCCATTGTACGCTTTCTGCAGAAACACATCTTGGCAAGCTTGCATGAAATAAAGGTTATTGCTGGGGAAACAAAGTGCAGCAGTGGCTTTAGGCTCTACATTGATTTCATGCTTGCTGGCCAAATTAATGTAATACTTTAAAAACCAACCTCCAGTGTGCAAGCATCTGCAATTAGTCTGAAAAATTACACTCTTTGTTTTGTTGCTTTGGAGATCTTGAATTGTATAACAGATCACATGACTTTTAAATGTGCACATTCCCACATCATTTCTCATTCCCCACAGCCATTGTAGCTATTGCTTTTCTAAACTTTTATCGCCAATATCTGTGCTGTTCCTAGGTTACAGTTTATACTTTAATCTACATTAAACCCCACTGTGTTAAAAAAGACATTCAATATAAAAGCTCACAACACAATGGCTGTGAGTCATCCAGAAGGCATATGTTCACTTACAACTCACTCATCAGTATTTTTACAGGGAGTGCAGAATTAT